>NW_010110090.1:0-58702 GCF_000699245.1 Pterocles gutturalis | reverse complement strand
AAAGAGTGAAAAAAACTTATAGTGTATTTACACTTTGACCTATGGGTTTACATAGCACATGAATGCTTTTATCCTTAACCCATTTTTAGTAGCTAAAAATAATACAAATGAATTGTCTACAAAATTCAGTATTAAAACTTCCATATAAATAATTTATAGATTTGCATTAGATACAGAAGGCACCCAGGTGAATGAAAGCTTGTCACGAAATGTCTGCTCCCATGTTCATCTTGCTCTGATACTACTTCAGAAGATAAGCAGAAGTTATGAATGCACAAACCATGGGCTCTGTGAATGTGTTTATGGCATTTTTTCAGTGGTATTTTTCAATACCTTTAGAACGTACTCTGAACAACCCATGAGTGCTGAAATGTTCATTTTCTCTTGCAGAGGGTCCCTACATTTTCTCAGAAAATGGTGTGGGCACTATTAAAGAGAATAGCAGTTGGGCATATATGATGTGTAGGAATTATTGTAGATGTGTTTCCTTTAGTCCCAGAAATGTTTGCTACCTTGTCTGACTTCACTGTGTCACAGGTCTAGAAGACAATTTTCAGAAAAAAAAAAAAAAAAAAGAAAAAGGAAAAAAAAGAAAAAAAAACGAAAAACAAACCCAAATGGCAAATTATATTGAGGTTGAAGTTTTTTGTACTGATTTATAAAGTACGTTGCAGGTGAATTGGAGCAAAACACCAAGAAATTAAATGTACAGTGATTGCCTGGAACTAGCATGACCTGATTTTGTAATCTACATCTAACTTCAGTAGTTTGATGAGTAATCTTTTTAGCTATGAACTTACGTAACTCTGTTCTGATGAATTAGGAGGGATGAACCCAGAGTTCAGACCAGCATCACTTTGCTATATCACTAAAAATCTCTTTGAAGTTATCTAGACTAAAAGCAAGTATGGTCGGCGGGAAAGTTTCGTCTTAAGATGATACTCCTGGGAAGGCCTCCGTGGAGTCTGAATGAGGTTGTTTAAGTAACTAGGCAGACACAAATGAAGGCAGAAATACTTCTTTCACATGTCTAGCCTCTGCAGAATGTATTTTACTTTAAGACTAAGCCTATAAAACAGCAAAGTGCCTGGCAGTATTGAATTATTATTCAGTATATGTAATTGAACATTCATCACAGTATGGAGTAATTTCAAAGGATGATTATAAATCTAATGAGTTCCCTAACTGTAAGAAAAAAATCCTGATGAATTGGACAAACACAATTCTTGATATGAATGTTGTGTTAATAAGAGGAGAGAACCTTTTGGATGATACAAAATATTTGGATAAGGTCAAGTAATTTGTTTAAAAGTGTATCTGATTGCACCTACAAAAACCATGACCTCATCTCTCTTTTATGTTTACATAGTACTGAGACAGCCTTTTGAAATGTATTTTAGAGCTTTCACTTTCCCCTGTGTGTGTTTTTCTCCTGTGGTTTTTCTCATATGTTTTTTCCCATATGATTTTTCCTTCCTTCTTCTATACCATGCTCCTAACTAAGCCAGTTCACTTACATACTGGAATGACATTTTTGCAGATTGGATAGGAACCATTTCTCTCTTCCTTGCTGATGTAAAACATCCAGCTGAAGTATTAATGACTTGTTCACACAGGAGCATCTTTTCATACTTTCCAAAGCACGATGCTTTTTCTGCATTAAAGTCAATGCCTTTAAACCCTCTTTTTTATCTTTTTGTCACTGGAAAAAAAATAAGATGAATGCAGAGTGGTGTAGGCTTGTGTTTAAGCTTAGACTGGGTGGTTTATATGTGTCTACATGACTAGTGTTCTGATCCTGAGGATAGTTCTACTGAGTTCTACTGAGTGGACAAATTATAGGACAATTAACAATTGTGCTGTGCAAGTGACTCTGAAGTCTCAGTGGAAGGACGCAGGCTACAAGGTGCCGAATTTGTTACTTCAACGAGGAGGAAAATAGACAGAGGGAAGGAGGATGGGAAGGAGTTGCTGAGGTATTTAAAAAATAGCTATAATATAATATAATATACACAGCCCTGTTCACAGGAAGCTGAGATGAATATGCATTTGTCAGTATAAGATTAATTGCTTTGGAACACTGAATCTTTTTAAAGTAAGGAGTCAGGAGTTACTTTGTCTTGTATAAAGTGAAGTGTGTTACTAGTGAATTTCAGGTTTTGTACATCGTGTTATCTGTACATCACGTCTCATTATCTGTGAAAACTTTCAGCTGACCATTAGCATCTGCGGTTTTGTTCAAAATAGTTGATCATCAGGGTGATCCTTTAAAGCGCAGCGGTGGTTGTGCTGGTCATTGTTTTTTAACAGAGAAATAAAAATATTTCTACTGAGACACGGAAGACTATTTCTCAATCTTCTGTTGAGAAATGCAAGCATCCAGGAGTCCAAAAGCAACTAAAACACTACAGCTGCGAAGAAGCAGCACCATCATTTTGTTTGGATCTTCTGCCCACAGCCACAGGCATGTGTCAGAACAGAAATGTTGTGCAGTGACGAATCGCATGATATGTGCTTTGATTTCTTTTGTAAGCCCCTGTACGGAGCAGCTGGGCACGCTGGCATACCCAGAGCCCCGCATGTTAGCTTAGCAGCTGTCAACTGCTGTTTTGTGCTGGCTTGCCATTTGATAAGTGCAGTAAAGGCTCGAGTACACAGCCTGCCTAATTCAGCAAGTCCATAGCTGCTGGACTGCAGCATCTGTGAAGGCACCCATGTTCATCTCACCTCCCATACGAGGAACCTCTGGCCAGCTGGCTGAAGGCACAAGTATTGCTGATGCTCCTCCGGCGTGGGCTGCACAGTGCCATTCAAAGCAGCGCGGTGCTTTCCTAACAATACCTGGGAAAGCAGTGTGAAAGACATTGCTTCTGAAACCTATAGCATCATGTCTTTGAGATTTGGAGCAGAATCGCTAGTGCCTGGTGGGTGAGGAGAATGTATTTTTCTTTTTCTTTCTCTCTTCTATTTCCCCCCGTTTGTGAGCAAATGCCATTATTGAACTGCAAATGGCAAAGCTGCTTCAGGACTCAGAGAGTAAGAGGGCTTCAGAGTGTGCGCGGGATGGGGAGAAGGACAGCAGGGAGCCTTTAGCTATGGGAGATGCAGCAGAAATAGCAGGATGAAAGACACATGACCGTGGAAATGGAGGGAAACGAGGAAGAGGAAAATGCTGGGTAAAGTGAGCAAGTGTGGGCAGGAGTGAGAGAATACCGGCCAGCTGGCAGGTCAGGCATCTGCTGTGCGCAGGGTGTTTGTAACGTGCTGCACTACCTGCAGCTTACAGCCTCGGTTAAACGAAGGTCTGGGAAGAGATCTCCAGGAAAAGAAGGGCAGATGGTATAGCTGTATTAAGCCCTTAACCCTTAAATCTGCAACCTTTAAAGCAATTGGAGACACAGAGATGTAAAGAAGAAAACTTGGTTTGAAATTCCACAGAGAGCCTGTTATCCCCTTCCTAATAACTTTCAGTTCTGGTTAATCTTTATGTGCTTTTAGGATGGCTTAGTACACTAAGAATTATTTTCTGGGGTGGATAATTGCTTCCCACTCCTTAGGGGCAATAGGTAACTGTGGAAATGAGATTTGCCCCTTACATCTGGAAGAGGAAAGCTCTCTGCTATCTTTTCCATATTTTGTCATAAGCCTTCCAAATCTCTGTCTAGATTATAAGGAAGTGTAGCAGCGTGACTCACGCTGGCTGTTAAAGACCAAGAAGGAAACATGTATGTGATTATAAGGACATATTTTCAGTGCGTGCTGCTCAGGCTGAATACACCCACAATCCCAGTGATTCTCTGTGTATATATTTAGTGTCCTCCTTAAGCAGTGGGTGGAACAAATGTGACTGGAGAGTGTGAGAGTGTAAGTGGAGGGTGTTTGTGTAGCTGAACAAGAGTTAGAGGGATTGTAATATTGAAAGTTGTGCTTAGCAGTGCTGTTAATTCATCCTTAACTAACGGGGTCATGCAGAGCGCGGGCATTAGCTCACAAGAAGTTTATTGCTGTCAGTCATCTGTGTTCCTCTTGGTATTTGTACAGGGGGAAATAACTCAGAATGTAAGAGCAAGAGAGATTGTTTTGGGGGATCCAGACTGAATTCAGAAAGTCACTGTGCTTTTTATATAATCTCTTATATGAAGCATGTGGTATGGATCATATAACTAGGTCAAATTGAAATTGATGAGCTTGTTGAACCAAACACACATCAACCCACTTGGCTTCTGACTTCTGTATTCAGGGTAAAGACCCTCTCTTGTTAGAGTCTCCAAGTGACAGGGTGCTACTTTCCTCCATCACTTAGTGGGAGCTGTCAGCAGAGTAAGTGTGGAACAGTCTGTGCCTAAAGCTGAAAACTGCCCTTTGTCCAGTCTGAATAAGCAGATGATTCTGCTACTGCAGCCACACTGTTTGGAAGATGATGCCCTACATCTGCCTGATGTGAAAGTATATATGTAACCCTTTTATTCAAGATCTATAATTGCCAAATGTCAGTTTTCTTTACTTGCATGCTGGCTCCTCAGGCTGCACCTCAGGTCAGCGTTTTGCACAGGAGTCACCCCCTCTCACACTGTCAATGCCAGCCTGGGGTTTTTTGCACCTTCTGCTCTGTCACATGCACCGTGATGTCCTGCTGGGGTGGCCTCCTCCTGCCCTGCACCTCGTACAAGTCCAGGGGATGTGCTGGCAGTAGAGCTGTGTTGCACTTAACCAGTAAAACAACAAGGACGTGGGGTGACAGCCAGTTTTCTCCTCTGGGGCAGAGCATCCTTTGCTGCTGCCCTGGGCATGCTCCTGCAGAAAACACAGGCTGCACTCAGGTACGGATGGTTGCAGTGTATAAAGCAACACGATGTAGGGGAGAATTACTTCAGGCAACTCTCATTCATGCAAGGCAATGTTTTCTGGGGTCAGAGGAGGGTGACTTTCCGCATAGTCGCAGTTGCCTGACAGCCTGCTGCAGGACCTGGCGCTGCTGCGGGGTGCCCTGCACTGGGGCTTCCACAGCTCGGGTGGTTCCAAGCGCCCTTACGCAATGGATCTCACTAAATCCAGTCTCTCACCTGTACTCAAAAGAATGGTAGCCCATCTGAGAAATGCCACTGCCAGAGAAACCCCCATTAGATGATTTTTTCCTCAGTTTGATTTAGGTTTGCTGTTTCCCTTAAGTTCTGTTGGCACCTCAGCACCAGGTTTTGATTTACCGCAAGGTGAAGGTACAGGCTGGCTCTATGAGCCACCCTGAAATTGTCATTTACAAACAGCATGTGAAGTGCTAAACATCTTTTTCTAGATCCAGAAGGGACATATAAAATAGATTTCTTCTCCCTTCATGTGTGAGAATAATTACACAGGTTAAAATTAAGATAAGAGCTTGATGAAAATACCCCTCCAGAGTACCTAAGGAGGTCGTCGTGGCAGCCTGTGAACCATCAGTGATCATCTCCAGGAACCGATGCCTTTAACCTGCATGGTTAAAGCAGGGCAGAAAACACATATCTTTTAAAGAAGAAAAATGAGAACTCAGTGAATTATAGACTTTAGTACTTATAGAAATATTAAAACAAATTATTTAGCAATTTACTTTGATCATTTGGAGGATAATAAGAGAACCAAAATTTAAAAGTCAATTTTCCAATTACAAAACTTGTAAAATGAATGTAATTACTCATCAGATAGGATAACTGTTCTTGCAGAAAATGTAGATAAGTGAACAGGAGTAAATAGTAAATCCTTCACAAAGACCATTTCTTTTTCCTTTTCTACTTTTCCAATGCTTTGACTGTAATCACCGTTTATGTGTTGCTGCTTCTTCTCTTCTGTGATTTTTATTTAATGGCTTCTTGAAAAGCTTTTCTTATGTGTAGAGCTAATTCCAAAGTCATATTATTATATCTTCAATGTTCCTCCACCAAACACTGTCCAAACTCCTGCTCCTGGTGTGTCCTGGGGCTGGCTGCAGCACACCTTGTAAAGCAAACAGTGTCCCCGACTTGTGACTGCTGTTTGCACTGTCACGAGTCTGTGCTTGGTCTGGCTGTATTCCCACCTCACACTGACACCCAGCCCAGGCTCAGCTTACTTCCCACGAGTGAAGCTCAAAGGAGGGAAATCATGGACTGACTTTGATTTTTGTGGATATTTTTCTACCCGGATGGAGCTGGACCCAGAGCTGTACTGGCTGGGACCATGCCCCTGGGCGCTTGTCAGCAGCTGTGGGGAGAAGGATGAAATCCCCAGGGCTGGGGACCTGGAGAAGGGAGTGGGGACACCACCAGGCACACTGCATTTCTAATGCTTGTTACTTACGGACTGTGGTTGTACGCTGTTGGTTCTGCCATCAGGAGGATACAGGGTTAGATTCTCCATCTCTTCCACATTTTCCCCACCTTTGTATCCTTGGGGAGAGGGGGAGAAGATGCTCAGGTGCCACTCAGGATTCAGAGGTCTTGTCTCTCCTGGAATGAAGCAGAAAGCTGATTTTATTATTTGCTTTTTGAATAAGCATCCAGGAATGTTGTCCTAGTCTGTTCTCTTTTTGGATGCAGTTATGAAACTTTGTGCTTGTTTATTTACGGCGAGTTTGTAACTAGGGACATACTTGGGTAATAATAAAAGATTTTAGGTTTATTACTAATCGTGAGGAAGGCAGCAGACAAGTATTGAAAAACTTATTCCTTCTCAAAAAAATAAAAAATCTTACCCTGAACTGCTTTTCTGTAAGTACATGTGGAGAATGATGGATTATACATGTTTGGGCTTTCTCTTTTTTATGCATAATGTGTAATTTTCAGAATGTGTGCATCTTCCTGCATGCCTGTGTAGATGTAGAGGAAGAAACCACTCAGAAAACAAATAACATCAGGGAAATGACCCGTAAGGTAGGCTGCTATAACCGTCCGTGGCTGGTGCTGGCCCATCACTTGGGAGGACACTGCCTCTCTCGGGAAGGTGGTTCCGTGGGCGAAGCTGAGAACCAAGGGAGGATGCTAGGCGCTTACAAGATGCTGGGCTTAGGAACTTCAGAGAATCTGGGGATACCAGTAACCCCCCTAAAGAACCCCTGGGAGCTGACACATCTCCAGGAGCCAATGACAGAGGCTGCGAGAGGGCAGCATGTTTCTCAGCTCCAAGAGGATGGGGCAGGGGTAGATGGCACTTCACCTGCAAAAACATGCTAAGGGCTGTGATGAGGAAAAGTGTGTAATTCTGCCCTTTGGTCTGGATATTTTCTGTGTCTGGAAACAATGTTTTTGTTGTGAAAAAATTATTCGGAGGGCACACTGGACATTTTTTCACTCCTTCCCAGAGTGATAATTTGTCAAACACACTAGAGGTGTTGTGGTGTTGCACTAAAACGTAGAAAGAAAGGCACTGCTGGGGTAGTCAGAGTCCAAACGGCCAGCTGGCGTGGGTCTGTGCAAACAGCACCCGGAGCAGAGAGCACCAAACCCAGGAGAAACACAAAGGGTCTGAGTACTGTTTGCGCTCTAACCTACAGACATTGTAAATAGTCTTGAATTACCACTGAGAGAGATAGAACTGTGCAGTTTATTAGAGAAGACTAAACGGTGTTTTGAGTGAATAGTGTAGAGGTTCAACATTGATGAAATGTGGATCTTTAAAATACGCGCTTATCCTGATTCTTACACTACAAATGAGGCAGACTTTTTACGAAGAAATTTAAAAAATATCTTAATGTAGGCACCATACAGTTATTTGTGAATTTTGTAGGTTAGATATACTGTGAATGTATTAAACAGAAAATAAACACTATTTTTTTTTGTCAAGTATATTGGAACTGTTCACTTTCTAATCTTGTGCTAGTGTCATGAGGAATTTTCTTGCTGAAATCAGCAGCTATTAATTTAGTTGTTAATCTCATCCACACCTGGATGGATGTAGAAAATTATTGTGGCATTACATTCCTTTTAGTAAGTGTCTGAAATGAAAACAAAAAGCCTTAAAATAAGTTGAATTAATATTTATAAGTAACTTGAGACCACCCCTATTACTGCAGACTTGAACTCCATTAACCCTTGGTTCACTGGGGCCTGGCAGTTATATATATTGAGGTTGCTGGCATAGATTTCCAAGGTCTTTCTATGGACGATTTTGAGCTCTTACTTGCTAATTAGATCTATGCACACCTGAGGATTTTGTACTAGAAATCGTATCCTAATATGTTTTAGAACCATATATGTTTTGATTTGAATTTCAAATTATAACAAAGGGTTAAACATGAAATGTTATGCCTTCTGTAAATATGGTGGGTAAAAAAGTAACGAGCAGGAAGAGCAATAAATAGATTGGGCATTTTTGCCAGTTTTATAGGGTCAGCTATGCTGAAGTGTTATTACAGTTAAATTAGTAACTGGTTTGTCTGTGTGTCTGTTTCTGCACATACACAAACACATGTATATAAATATATACTGGAAATAGTAATATATATAGACCAGAATTACCAGCCTAATCTGCCCATTCCCAGATAATATAATTTCATAAATATGACAGTGCAATGACTCACAGTGCTTTGCGATCTCTAAAACTGTGGATTACTTTTGGGTACTAATTAGCAGGGGTTTCTGTCACTGTCAGATATAATGGGGGGATATTGCAACAGCAGGATCTGCGAGACTCTGGGATGCTTTGCTCTTTGTAGCTTGCCAGGGCACTGTCATTTATCTCGACTCACAACAAGCTTGGTTTTTTTCTGTAGTGACGTTTTTTGGAAAGGTTAGTGGATTGTCAATAGTTCCTTTAGATGTACATGCCAAAGGGAAAGAAACACCGAGGCAACAGTAATAAGAAAGAGGTTTCAATTCCTTTGTGAATTTTGTTATGAATTGTAAAAGGGCACAGCAGTCAAATCAAATTGATGTTTGACAATCTTGGGAGATGTGAATTTTCCTGTGGGAAGTAATGAGGGCTGATTGTCAGAGCTTTGGCTACTAATGCGCAAACCAGAAATCTTGCTCTCTCTTTGGACTTGGGTTCTTTTCTGTTCTATAGCCTCTGTGAGTTTTATTCATAGACCTTGGGGAGGACTTGAAAGAGACGAGGGGAACAGTCTCCTGAGGTTTAGCAGAACAAAAGAAATCCAAATGTGCTAAGATATGGAAATGAAATGATGAACCCCAATTATTGATGTGGTGACAGTCTGCAATATCTATATTGGTACAATTAGTAATTTATTGTCACTATGTCCTGGATTAGAAAACTTTTAAAGATTCATTAGGATTTACTTTTTTCTTTGGGGATTCTCCTGGGTATTTTGGAGATTGAACACTGTGGTTTAGGAGAAGATGCACTGCCTTTTTCAGATGTAGAGGTTCAATTCATGCTTCAAGCACAAAACTAAACTCAGAATTAACTAGGAACTGAATCATCTCTCACAAATTTGTGAAATGCCTTTGCTAAGGTGCCTTGGTACCTGTCCTTTCTACTTCAACTTTTTCCTTCACAGTCTTGTGTTCCCTTTCAACTCACACATCCAGATTATCTGTGGGCTGCAGGTTTCCAAGTGCCCTGGCACTCTGTCCTGCAGAATGCTCTTGCACAGTAGGTCACTGATCTGTTAGTCTGGCTTGCAGGTAGATGAAATGCAAATATAGCTTCTAGCCATTTTTTTCTGACCTTTACTCCAATGATGTATGGATCTGAAGTACTGAAAATGTGTTCCCTAATCACTGGGTAAGGATTAGGGACCTGTAGCATGGGAATTCTTCCCCAGATTGAAGCCATACACCAAGCCACCGAACACCGTACTTCTCTTTCTTTTGCCTTGCCTGCTGTCTTTTCTAGGAACTGTGAAGTTTATGTAATTAAAAATAGTAATAGAGAACAAATAGGCATGTATGCACATGCAATGCTTCACTAAGAATGCAAACTTCTGAAAATTAATATGTCATCCAATATAAAACCAATCTTGGCAGGAACAGACTAAGAATATGCAACGGAGGGAGAGCGCAGATCCGGTTCCTTAGCTTTAAGTAAATGAAGTGTTTCACGGCAGTAAGGGTGTGACATAGCCAGAACCAGAAACCAGGGATGCTCTGTTTCAGGCACGTGACGATGTGACTTATTTTCCTGCTGCTGTCCGGGAGGCAGAGAGCGGCAGCAGCAGAAGGCCAGAGGAGGCTGTAGGAAAGGCTGGGGGATCCCAAGGGCCAGGCGGGAGCAGAGGGAGGTGCCCAGGGCACCGCGAGAGAAGGCTGGGAGTGGGTGATATGGGATGGGTTTGCATTTCTGCATCACCCAGGTCTCTGGGGGCAAACAGAAAATGAAAAGAGATAGAAAGCCAGGAGGACTGTATTTGAAAGATACTAATTAAAATAAAAATTTTTTTAAAAAGAATCTTAAGCCAGAGAAGGGGAATATTGTATTCCTGCAAGTATCCAAGCATTAAGTGAGTTATTTTCTGTAGAAAAGCAGGTGGTGTATGAAACACTATAGACTTCCTTAATACTGCGTCGTATCCAACTATTTTTCCTCACTTGCTGCATGTGCTGTATGGCTAAAGCTAGCCAAGCTTTCAATTTCCAATATAAAGTTACCGGAACCTGCAGACATAATGCTTTGGGTGATTTTATATCCAGTGTTTGTGATTGTCATTGCTTTGCCATAAGTAAAAATATTTATGGGAAGAAAAACAGAAAGCTTTGATAAATAATGTCTTTTCTTTCTAAAGTGCCTCTAGATCAGAAAGTGGTTTAAAACCGCATCTCTGAATCAGTTTACCTATTACTGAAAGGCAGCCAACTATGAGAGGAAATGTGAGTAATGACTGCTGCAGCGATGGCCCGGCGCAGCATCTCGGGCAGCCAGCTGCTGGACCTGGTTCCTGTGGCTCATGCTGAATTCTTAAACTTGCCATTTAATCTTTGTTGTTTGGATGGTCTGTCTTTTAACATTCAAAAAACATCTTCTTGGGCTGGGAGGCTGGAGTGAAAATATGTTATGGAAGGGGTATGTGGTAACTGATTTGCCTCGTTGCTCTCCCTAGGGGAAATGGAAGAGTTAGAAACCCTGTGGCTGACTGGTATTTGCCACAATGAGAAGAATGAAGTCATGAGCAGCCAGCTGGACATCGACAACATGGCAGGAGTGTTTTACATGCTTGCAGCAGCCATGGCACTCAGTTTAATTACCTTTGTCTGGGAGCACTTATTTTACTGGAAACTTCGATTCTGCTTCACTGGAGTCTGCTCAGACAGGCCGGGATTGCTGTTCTCAATCAGCAGGGTTAGTACTACTTTCACGTTCCCCATTCAGACAACAGTCAGAATAAGCGCTACCTCTGTAAAATGTCATCTTTCCTTTTATTCCCAGTTGGACCCTTGAAATGCATGTTAGAGCATCAGTGTGATGCTCTAGAGTAGTCCATGGGCTTAGGATGTGCTTGCGTTCCATGTTAAGTCTTTTCTCCGTTGGATTATTCTAGGATATGAATTACCATAGGCCAGGATAATCAGTAATCAAATGCTCGTAACTAATACATTTAGGGGAAATTTTGATGAAGAAATGGTAGAGCTGCTCAGACACAGGACATGGATTAATTTCCACAAAAGAATCCCAACAAAATAAATACTAAATTGATGACAAGACATTAGCTCTCGGTTTTGTGTATTCCTTAAACAAGTGGTTTTTAAGTAATAAAAGTATACCAGAATATTTTAATAAGCTTTTCTGAATACCAAAATTGAATAAGCCATATGAGACAAGGTCAAACCAAAGTGTCATTTATATTTATGTTATGTTAGACACTAAGACAGGTTTTAATGATAACTTTACCAAACCCAAAGTGGATTTACATATCTAAATAACTGATACTTGTAAAATAAGAAAAATATGTGGTTGTTCTTATATCTTGATAAATTAGTTGGTTTTTGTCTTTTTATTTTAAACACATAGTACTTTTATTAAGTAATTGATTTTGCTGGATTTTTATATAGCTGAGGAGAATTTAAAAATGATACTAAAAATGCCTAATTGCTTTAAAATGTGCTGAAATTTCCCCGTTGAGTAAATTGGTCTGTTTTGGAACTACATTAAAAATACTCTGCCCTACCCTGTTGGGGGGTTGTCTAGAAAAACGTACACATCAACCTCCACATTTTCCACTTAAACTTTATACTTTTGGCCTTTTACATGTGAAATTCTAACCAATGTGAGGAAAAAGAAGTACTTATTTCAAATGCGAATTTCTGCAAATTGCAAGTTCACAGGGTCAGAAATATCTGTTGAGCTCACTGGAGTGATTGAAGAGGTTGGAGTTAAAAGATGGGTTTCAGACTTTTGCTCAAAATGAACTCAAATTCAGGTTTTGGAAGGAGCTGGGTTTTTTTCATATGTACTAGGATAGGAAACAGAAAAGCTAAAACACCATGACTAGAAGCCATTTTATTTCAGTGAAAATGAAGAGTACCTTAACTTCCAAAATAGCCTGACTGCAGGCTTGTTGAGAGGGATATTTTAAGTGCTGGCTTAAAATGAAAGAGTTTCCATTGCTGAAGATCAGTTACATTTTGTGATGGGACTAGAGAAACCTTGTGAGGTACCTTCTGATCTTGTTTTCTACAGCAAGCATTGGAGGCCAACGCAGATCATTCAGTTGTAAAATACTGGCAACTTTTCTCCTTTACAGTGCCAACAGATATGGCAGGAATTATTCTCCCATATCAATGTAAGGAAATTCTAAAAGAATAGATATGTATTTTTAATCTTTCCAGTCGTTAGATAAGCAATGTTTAATTGTTCTTCATTGTTAATAAAACAGAGAATGGAAATATTCAAACTTTATACCTAGTGATATAATTTGTTTTATGTTACTCACATTACAGGGTATTTACAGCTGCATTCATGGAGTACACATTGAAGAAAAAAAGAAGTCTCCTGACTTTAGTTTAACCAATTCCCAAACCAATATGTTAAAACTACTGCGAACAGCAAAAAATATGACCAATATCAATCCTTCAAGAATTAACTCCCCCAAAAGAACAGCTGATTTTATTCAGAGGGGTTCCTTGATTATGGATATGGTCATGGATAAGGGAAACCTGATATTTTCCGATAACAGATCCTTTCAGACAAAGGACAACATTTTTGGTGACAACATGAGTGAACTGCAAACACTTCCTGGCAATCGGCATAAGGACAATCTTAACAACTATGTTTTCCAAGGTCAGCATCCTCTCACACTGAATGAGTCCAACCCAAATACAGTGGAAGTCGCAGTAACAACGGAAGCAAAAGTGAACTCCAGACCCAGGCAGCTTTGGATGAAATCTGTTGAATCTTTACGTCAAGAATCTGTACGCCAGAGCCAAGGTTCCCAGAGAGAAAATGGGTCAGATGAAAACAGGCAACTTTCAGTGAAAAGCCAAAGATACCTTCCTGAAGAGATTGTCCATTCAGATGTGTCAGAGACATCAAGCAGAGCTACGTGCCATATGGAACCTGAAAACAACAATAAGCACCACAAAACCAAGGACAATTTTAAAAAAAGAACAGTAGCATCAAAATACCCAAAAGACTGTAGTGAAGTGGAGCTGACATATCTGAAAACTAAACAGAGCTCTCCACGGGATAAAATCTACACAATTGATGCTGACAAGGAGCCAGGATTCCGCTTGGACACACCTCAGTACATCGAAAATATTGTCCTTCCAGAAACTATAGAGTTTCCTGATGTTTATCAAGATCACAATGACAACTACAGGAAGGCAGAACATGCTAACAGGACTCCCTTGCATAATGAAGACAATCTTCCAGATAATGACCAGTATAAACTTTATGCAAAGCACTACACTTTAAAAGATAAAAATTCATCCCTAGCCGACATGAACGATAGGTACAGACAGAATTCCACCCACTGCAGGAGCTGTCTTTCCAATGTGCCCACTTATGCGGGACACTATTCGAGCAGATCTCCCTATAAATGTGATGCATGCTTGCGGATGGGCAACCTCTATGATATTGAAGAAGATCAGATGCTGCAGGATACAACGAACTTATCACTTCCTGAAGAAATTTATGAGCGTAGTTGGTCACAAAATAATGCTCTGCAGTGTCATAAAAAAAATAAGTTGATGATTAGCAGGCAGCATTCTTTTGATAATATCGCTGATAAGTCCAAGGAAATGGATATTGGAAGACCTTCTCGTAGTATAAGCTTGAAAGAAAGAGAGAAATTTCTACAAAGTAGTCCATATGCAAGCATGTTTAGTGTTCCCTCAAGCAAACTGTTGAGCAAAAAGGCTTCACTTTTAACTCACGCTCTAGAGGACAGTAAGCGGAGCAAGTCCCTGTATCCTGTTCACTCAGATGACAATCCCTTCCTGCACTCGTATGGTGAAGACCAGCACTTATCTCTTAGGCGAAGTCCAGCTGATCTTTATAAACATTCATTACCAACAAGAGGAAGAAATGATAATTATTTAAGGTCATCCATAAAGTCTTCAGCATCATACTGTTCCAGGGATGGTCGGATCCATAATGACATGTACATCTCAGAGCATGTTTTGCCTTATGTTGCAAATAGGAATAGCTTGTACTCAGCTCCAAGGGTTTTAAATTCCTGTAGCAATAGACGTGTGTGTAAGAAAATGCCTAGCATTGAATCAGATGTTTAAATTTTCCATGAACATTTCATCTATAGGGAAAAAATAGTTGCCACCATCTTAGAGGGAGAATTTACCCTTTAACAGTACCCTGCTATGGTAAATTATATGTAAACCTCCCTTTCCTAGTGTACTTTTGTACATGAACAGGTAAACTAGTATGCTCTTAACCATCCTTTTAAAATATGACTTGTTGAAAAAGATAAAAAATAGCCATTTATGTATGCTTTATATATAAATGGCAAGCTGTACTGAAATAGCCCCAATATATGTTGGCAACTATGCTGTTTTGTATCTAATTATTTTACTATTTTGGTTATTCTAATTTATGTTGCTAAGTATCATTCAATGTACTTTTGTCCTTAGAACTGTTTAATGATTTTCTAGTATTGGATAAGCAATATGGTATGCATGTAGTATGACACAGACAAAAAGAACTAGGAATGCATTTGCACAGTTACAAAAGTAAGACTCTAAAAGAGAACAGAAAGCTAGGCTTTCAAAAATATATTTTAGCTTCATAATCATTTTCAAAGCCAAATAATAATAAAAAACCCCAAACCCCAGGACCTTAATAAATAAAATACAGTGTGTTAGCACAAAATTAGTATGTTCGTTCTAGACTGATAGAAAATAAATGGGAAGTCTGTAGGCCCAGACATGTGAACTGCTGTGTACCAAAAGGAAGCCCCGTGGATATTGGTTAACGTTCATGTACAAGTGCTTTTCTTATATTTCACATGCACTTACCATTGCAAACCAAGTTCATTGAAAAGTCTGCAGTCATCTTGTCAAAATTTCACAGCTGCCTAATCCAGAGTATATATTTTTAGATATCACTATATGGCACTTACGATGGAGCTGTGGACTTTATTAGTAACCTTGAGGCCTAACGTATGTGTAGGTTTGCATTTGCCCCTTGCCGGTGATTACTCAGGGCTGTATAGTATTTCTCTTACTCCTTCACCTCCCAAACCAAGTCCCAATCCACTGTAGTTCTTTGTTCGTAGCGTATTAGTGACATCTAATTAATTGTTTGTTAATAGTATTAAAGCTGTTAATACAGTATCAGACACCAACAGCCATACGTGCAGTGTAACCAGTGAGGAGTGCAATACCATTTATTTGCATACACAGTGAAGGATTAACACCTTTTGAGGGACTTCTTCCTTCCAGAATATTGTGTGTATTTGTTGAACATCAGACCGGGTTTTTTAACCTCTCCCATCAAGTCTGTTATATAAATTGAATATATGCGCACGTAACTAAGGAACAGTCTCTTTATTATCACTTACTGGTATACGAAGATACTCACATAACAGGGATGCATTGTTAGATGCCTTTTAGTTCTAGTAGGGTTCCATCAGATTATTTCACAAATAAAATGTCCTCTGCGCGCCTCTCCTCACTCCCATTGGGAAAAAAGAAAAACAAACAAACCAGTAGATTTTAACCCAAAGGGAATGTGGAAGGGAAGAGAGGAAGCCTTTCATGAGTAGAGTGTACAGCTGTAAATTTAATTTAAACTAAAGAGGTAAATAAAATTGCTAATATATTTAAATAGTGAAAGCATTCAGCAAGTGGGGCTCTCCCATTCTTCTGCTACTCGGAGAATTGCTCTGGGTTTTTTGTGAAGAGGAAGTTTAGATTATTCACGCATTATTTCTCACATTTCACTGAAGAGCAGTGATCAGGGAAACCATTACCACTGTGAACTGGAAACATTAATATTACCCTAACTTTTCTCTAAACTAAAACTCTTTTCAGTAGAATCATGCCTGTCAGCAGTAATTGTAGTAACTGCACACCGGAGGTACAGACTGAGAGGTGTTTAGTTTGGAATGGCATCCTGCAGAGCAGAGTTGCCAATGGGAGGTAATATAAAGGATGTATAGGGATAGACAAAATATAGATTCTTAATTTTTATTACAGTTTTTTTTATTAAACAAATTTAAGCTGACTTTAACTACCAAACAGTCCAGCACGAGTTCTTGGTATTTACAAATCTATTTGTATCTTCACCATGATGGTGAAAGATGATATTTTTGAAGGAGGGAAATGTAATGAGATTTGGGCTTCTGAGTCCCTTTCCAGCTTCCAAAAATGTCAGTATCCTTTATTGTATGTTCAGAAAGAATATCTATGGGTATCTGTACAATGTCCAGAGCAAATATATTTTGAGTATTCTTTATTTGACATTTAGTCACAATTATTGGCCCTGATTCCCATGGTATGCTTTCTGGCCCCTCACTGGATGTAGTTTTTATAAAGAGTCACATTCCTTAGGAATAGTTGTATGAGCTAAGCCGGGCTGGGGTGTTTTTGGGGTGAGCACTACTTTTCATGAACCAAAACCTTGCTCAAAGACATAAGTATACTATTTGTCTTAGGTCTACAGGAAGGCACTAAAGGCATAAATATTGTTGTAATGAGTTTAAAATTTATTCAGGCAAATTTTAATTTCCAATCCAAATCATATTAAGTAAAATCTTAAGTATTTTGAATTACATGGTGTGTTTCAGCAGATATGGTATTTGCTGATATCATACCAAACACTGCCATGCAAGTCTCTGAGAATTTTACCAAGTGAATCACGAAATTCAGTGGTGGCTCTTGACTTTCACATCATCTTAAAGCTCTTGCAATATTTGCTGATCACTCCAAGTCTTTTGTATCACCATTCCTATCTAACCAGACACACGTAATTCCATATATAAAGCACTGCATGTGAAGTTGTGGGAAGAAAAATTCCCATTTACAACATCTTCTAAGTAAACTGTTGAGATCCGGATGTAAACATACTAAACCCAGGTGGATTCATCCTTCTGTGAAATGTACAAGCAAATTAGCTATAAAGAAATATATTGCAGTGTTTGCTTTTTCTGATTTTGAGCAGATTTCTGGTGACTGTAGAGATTTATTATTATTAACTGCAAATATGCAATACAACCACCTCCCCTAAACCAAAACAAATTAAAGAGACAGAGGGAAGACTTGATAATGTTGCACAGCAGTTGTTCACATGGAAATAAAAGATGCTGCCTTAAAGGAGACAAACACAAACCCAGATACTGGAAGTAGGGGGAGTAAGAATCTGCATGCTTTTGCTGTTTGATCTTGGCTTATGATATGAGTGAATAAAGGGGGAAGAAAAGGCTAGAGAGGAGGGGTTGTAGGCGAGTAGCTGGTGTGGTTGCAGATGTATACATGTAAAGAAGAAGCATCTGAGATGTTGAAGAAAAATCTTCAACAGTAGAACCACAAGCCCCCCTTGTGAGGCTCAGCCGTAGAGCGCATGGAATTCTGAATATTGCCTGAGCTTTGTTGATATATTTGCACTGACTTTCAGTTAAACCGAGATCAAGACTTTCTGTATTTCCCTCTCTCTCACTCTAGCTGCTGCTATTCTTGAAGAGGAGAAAAGAATCTTCCTGCATAAGTGGCCATCCTTTCTGTACCTTTCTGGATGGTGCTGGTGACTTGTTACATTTTCCTGATTACAGCTCTAGCAGTTTGTTGGTCATTCCTATCACCACGATTTCCCGTGACTCCAGCTGGAACTGAATCAGGCTGTAAATGATACGGGCCATTCTTGGTAGCATGTCCTGTAGTGTTACACTGCTCCTGGACGACAACTTATATGGAGGCAGGATATTGATTTGCTGAGGAATGGAGTAGGTACATGGAGGTAAAAACAGCTGCATAGACATACCTGCCTCTTGCTTTTTTCCTCTTTTAAAGACATTGCAGAACTTCTTCATGTTTTTGTCTTTCCTTTTTCACCATAGTAAATTTTCCTTTTTCCTTTCAAATGGATTTTGTGTTCTGCTTGTGTTTCTTAGAGCAGTGTAGCCAGCCACTAACTTAAACGCATGGAAATAAGATATTTTAATATAGAAGATAAAATTAAGGAAAATTAAGAGCTTTTGTATTTCTGGAAAATTTCATTTAATGTTTTTGCAGCTTTTGCTCAGAATTCATTATTCTTCAGTCTAATAACCTCGGTTAGGAAAAAGAGTGCTGTGGACAAACAGAAACCTAATCACCGCCAGCTCACTGTGTTTTGGCAGCATCTCATAAATACGTGTCTCTTTCTCTGTGATCTTTCAGGAACACTTAGGAGGTGAAATAAGGCTCACAAGGGAAATCAGGAATGATTTTTTTTTTTTCTGATGAAAATAAATCTTTTGACCTAGTTTTAAAGGTAGCAGAAGCTGGAGCTGTGTAGCATTGGGTTTCTGTGGTGGAAGGCTAAGCTCTTTCTGTTGCCAGTGCAGAGAGAGAGAGAACGCTCCCTCCAGACGGTGGTTCAGAGCACTGAAGGCTTGGAAGCTGTTATGTGTGTCATGTGTCCTGAAAGATTCTACCTCCCTCTTGACCTTTTTGAAAGTATAGCCTCCTAACTATCTCTGTTAGGTGGGCTTAGAAAAGTAATGGTCTACTTATCCCCAGCCTCAAAAACCTGGTAGTTAACTCTGCAACTGAGAACCAGGTTAGACCTTGCAGGCACATAGAAATTCCTGTGCTTATGTAGGTAGTTACTAAGGTAGCACCTTCCTTTGCGGGCTTTGCGTTGCTCCCAGCCTAGTCGGTATCAGCATTTTCTTTATACCATCTCTCTTTATACCATTCTATCCAGTACAAAATAGAAGTGTCAGAATCTGTTCCTTGTAGGATAACCCCCTATTTTCGTATATCTGCAGTGTAGCATATGCATCTTAGCGATGGGGAAGATTTTGGTATTATTCCTTCCCTTGCTGGGTTCATCAACATAGAGCAGAAATTGTGGTACGCATCTAAGGGTCTGAGAGACAGCTTGGATTTAGGAAGAATTCAAGAGGTGAATCTTTTTTGCTGTTTTACACTGCATTTAAGATGTTTGATATATAAAATCTAGTGAAAATAGATCTTTTATGACAAAATCCTCTCTTAGTTGATGTCGAGCAGTAACCATCCTGTGGCTTGGCTAGGTTGTGTTAAGTGTTAATCATCACATCATGTGCTTTGTTCAAGATGAAGTGTCATACATTCCCTTACTGAACTCCCTTTCCCAGCTGTAGTCCTGTCTTAGCTCAAAAGTCCTTTTGAAGCAGATATCCTAGAATCACAGAACGGTCTGGGTTGGAAAGGACCTTAAAGATCATCAAGTTCCAACCCCCCTGCCTTGGGCAGGGACACCCTCCACTATATCTTTCCTGTATAGTGCAGTCTGGTTTCCAACGTAAAAAGAGTTTTCCAGTGATACGCTTAAGTTGTTTGTTTACCAATGTTATCTTTATAAACTGAACATCCTTCCTGTTGAGAGATGAGCCTTCAAAATGTAACAGTGCTGAAGGAACTTCTGAAAGAGCATAAAGACCTTTTAAAGTGTGACTTTTATGATATGAGCCATTTCCCTACCCAAACTCACCTGTACTGTCTTATTTAAATGTTTTAGCGACATGTTAGTATTTACTATCATGAGGAGGGAGCACAGTTCAATCACAGGTGTGTATGTATTTGTCAATGCAAGTGCAGCAGATATATGGTGTGAGAGAGGAAAGGCTCACCCTGCTCTGGCTGGAGTCACCGGTGAAGCTGTGGTTCAGTTGAACAGGAGTAGCCTCAAGTCCGTCCCGTCTCTTACATCGCTCTGATCATGCAGACTTTTCTGTCTGATGTGCACGTACTGTACATAGTGTAAAATTCTTGTTGATGCTCAGCTTTCATTGTGGAATTAGTCCTGTGTTCGCCGTCATTACAGTGTTGCAGCGATGTCTGTGGGATGGAGAGGTGGTGGTTTCTGTTCTCTGGTGTCTGTTGCCCCGTGCGAGGGGAGCAGAAATTCTTCCTCGCTTCCCCCAGCTCTGCTGGGGAGGGTTACTGCACTCTTTGTAAATAAGCTGCTCATTTATTTCACCTCAGTCAAGCTTTTAGTTTTGTTTGTTTTGTTGGGTTTTTTTTTCTTGCTTCTCTTGACCTGTGTACAGAACAGAGTGTGCTCTCTGAAAATATCTGCTCTTCCAATGTCCTGCAACTTTGGAAGCCGGGATTACAAGCGTGCATCACCCTGCAGTGCAGTGCAAATGCACTTGGTTCTTCTTGCGGGTTCATGAGCTTTTTTTGTTTCATACTGCAGAATGTATCTGCTGGGGTTGAAATTGTTTTTAAAATGAATGCCAGTCTAAACAGATGTAAGAATCCACTGCTGATTTTGTGATGAGTTTGTCATATCTATAATTTAAAAACCAGAAATAATATAAGTAAAATGAAGTTACCTCACTATTTACCAGGTTTTTGTTGTTTTGCACTTGAATGACACTTCTTACTCCTTTTGCTTAATTCTTTACCTATACTGAAAACAATGCTAAATTAGTAGAGAATATAACCATGCTGTACCGTTGTCATGCAATACCTTTATTAGTAGATAACCACACTAAATATAGTATTACATATTTAAGAGAGATGGTTTTGACTCTCCAACTCTTAAAAAGTAGTGGTGATAAGCAGTTATACTCCTTGATGTTTGGTCCTTTCCCTTTTGTATTAGTATTTGTTTTCACTAATATATTTCAAAAGTTATATTTCTATGTGCACGTTATAAAACTGTGAAAATAAATACCAATAAATATTGTGATAACTACTCAGTGCACTGTAAAGTTCCAAGTGAGAGGATACTTTGCTTGGGAATTGATGAAGGTTTCCTCACTTCTTGTAAGTGGTACTAAGCTTTAATGTGGGCAAATGGTAATATTTACAGTGACATTAAAATTTTAATGGAGAATGTCTTGTTTTGCACTTCTAGCACTATTAGAAGAAATGATACGTTTTTCTCAGTAAATGCATTATGAGAATACATTTTTAAAATTTGTTTTGTGCATTGCAGTACATAAGAACAGCTGTTTTGAAGAGATTTGTGTTACATCATTACTACGGGATTCTTTAGTCCGATAATTTTTTATTGAGCCCATTTAATACTGGTGTTTAATGACAAGAACCATTTGGAAATATGTTTTGGCTTCTGTTTGCCATTGCAAGCCCTGTGTCTGGCCCATGGTGGTGCAGCTGAAGGCCCTCATCCCCTGCGCCTGGGGAAGGAGACCTTTCGTGTTCACTCTTGGGGCAAGATTAGAGGATTCGCGAAAACTTTTGGAGGATGTGTTGTGCAACATTTGAAGTGTAAGTGATCTTCAAAAGTGAAAAAAAATTAAATTGGAGGTTCACAGTTATCCACAGCAGTGGGTGGTCTGTGAGAGGCTGTGAGGTGTGTGGTTTCTGGAGGAAATGACGATTTTTAACTAGAGTGATGTGGAGTCTACTTAAGTTTCTGAAAGTCACTGAAAAAATGGGAGGGTTTTTTTAAAGCCAAAGTCTTTATGTTGTCATACGAGGTTTCACAGGAAAATGGGCCAAAGAATACAATTAAATATGCAAAAGGTTAATCCTACGGAGAAGGGTATCCTGTCATCATGATATGCACAGGCATATTGATGGTTACAGGAGCAACGTGTGTAATTTTCCTGTATATTGCTGTGTAGATTGCACTATTTTGAATGATACAAGCCTGATATTTTAATTACCAAATACCATAAGAAGCTGGTATAATTTCATTAATAGTTTAAACTTGTTAACCTAAATATATATACAGTATACACGTGTGCGTGCAAACACGTCCCAGCCTGGGCCTGTGCGAGGCATCTCCCAAAGGCGTGGGACACGTCGCAGCAGTGCTTTATTTTGAGTGATTCTCTTCTCTCCTTCCCAAACCTCCTAGATCCCCAAAGCCTCCAGCAGCATTTATTGTAATGTGTGATCCCTATTACAGAAGAGGTGACAGGACTTGCTGGGATCAGGGTTGGGTTGTGCTAGGACACGTGAGAACACTTTAGAGTTCCTGTCTGAAAGAGCTGGAAATGGTACTCGCTAAAAATATCAGAGCCGTAGGAAAAGGGTGTCTTCTTGTGCTGCTTTGACAAGTCACGGCCAGACAGGGTCTACTGGCCAGGAGACTGACTAAAATCCAGTGTCAGCTTACGTGAACCCCACCTGGTCATTAAACCCATTACTTAGGGTAGCTGAGGAAGGATACCTGAAAACCAAGAACTCCCAGTGAAGATCAGCTGCTGTGGGTACCAGCGGCCACCTATGTAGTCTTCCATGCAGGCTGGGCAGTCTTCAGAATCAGTTTTGCACCCAGAGGCAGAGTCTAGCGGTGGTGTTCTAGTCAGAATCGCTGTTCTCAGTGCACAGGCTTTTGAGCTGCTGTTACTGGTGATGTGGAGAATTTGAGCAAGAGATGATGGTGGTACTTGGCTTCTTTTCTAATTTTACAGTGCTCTAACCAAAACTTATGACAAAAAATGTCTTGGAATCATTTGTTTGAAGTAATTCCTGAGCCTTTTGTTCAGAGGGAGAATTGGGTAGTTATTGATTTCTCCACCTTAACCCAGAAACAGAAAATTCTGTCGGGTCAAATTTTGTCTACAGGTCATTGCAAGTGTGGCTTGGAGAACAACTTGGTTCCAAGTCCTTCATCTGCACGAAAAAAATTTTTAGTTAACTCGTTTTTACCTGGCCTAGGTCTGGATTCCAAACTTAGGCAAAACACCTTTTGAGTGAAATAGGGATGTGTGAGTGAGTGATGGGAGAGCAGATCCTTAGTGCAGTTCAGACTCAGAATTTAAAAAAAAACCAAACTACAGCTCACGTTGCAGAGGTATGCAAGTTGCATCATGTAAAATTGCGTGCAGATAGGAAAGAATTTAATGCAATTTTTAAAAAGACCTGTTTACAGTTTATATCAGCTATAATATTTAGAAATAGTCTTATTCATTTCAGAACGTCCGTTTTGCACTGATGAAGAACAGCTTGATCTCTCTGTCTTCACACCTCACACCCACGTGCACATGCACAGTATATCTTGTGTCTTCCCTGTTGAAACCAGAAGGTACAAACAGAATTCATTGATGTGTTAGGCAAACTCCTACCTGATTCTTGACCAAGTATATGATATTTATGCAAAATTTGCATCCATACATTTCAAGTTCTCTGAGAAGCACTTCACCTGTGAGTTAGTAATGTTAACATCAGATTCAAATGTACACTAAACCTGAAGGGCATTTCGTGCTTCCTTTCATCCTGTTTAAAGATTTTTGCTGACTTCAATGGAACACTAATGTTTCTGTGCTGCTAAACAAAAAACACAAGAAATATTTAAAAATCTCTCTCTTACACTTTTAAAAACATTTTTACCTGTTTACTTGAATAATGTAAATTTAATGTGTTGTCCTGGTTAGTCTTTGTATACATACATGTATATATATAAGCTATCTATGAGCTTTATATATATGTATATGTATGAATTTTTTGGGGAGAATAAGGGGCAAGACAGAAATTCAGCATTGTGACTAACATTGTACAACCATTTATTAACAGTTTCAAGTAATGTATTACTGTTTTGAGTTGGTTAGAAGTTATTTGCAGTTGAACTCTGAAAAATTAGATGTAACTGAAAATGAGTATCGGATCTTCAGTTGTCATCCTAAGACTTTGGTTAAGTTTCATTTTTATTTTTAGAAAATAAAAATTTGCCATATTAACTTGGGATTTTGCTCAGAAAGAAAATTAATTATTAGTACACTTGGAAAAGTATTCTGGTTCTGATGAGGGGAAAAACTCCAAGTGTACTAATTTGTACAGGTTCCACAGAGCACTAACCTACATCGCAGTAGAAGAAATTTGCATTCCATAAATAACATTTTACCAGAAATCTTGGAACCATTTGATTCCATACACAGTAAATTAAAAAGCCTATCACTTCTGTTATTTACTAGTGCAATTTACTGTAACACTCTCAAGAGTGTAATATTTCAAACCAAAGGGTAACTCATAAATTTCCAATTGCTAGCAAAAAATAGTAGAGGTTTGAAGACCTCTTAGCACCTCGGGAAATAAATCAGGATATTAGAGTAGAAATAAAAAAAAAATATTCGTGAAATGGAATTAAGCATAAAATAATTAGTTTTTAAGATAATCCAAAATTTCATTATAAAATTCATAGTCTAATGGATTCTTCAAAAAACAGGGTTTGGGGGAAAAGAGAATAATTAAGACCTAGTTTTGACATTCCAATTACTGCCTGTTTTATTAGATAGGTTTAGCAAACTGAAATTAATATTAACACACCGGTGTCAGTATGCACACAGTTTTAACCGTTGTGTTACAGAGATACGCATACACCCGGCTGCCCCTGCACCCACCTGCCCCTGACTGTGAAACCCTGGTGGGAGTTGGCTCTACCCAACAGCACACCTTGCACCTTGGAGGGGCTGGGAGTCCTGCTCTTCTCTCCCGTGTTAGGCATACCCTCTACAGCAGTTCACCCCGACCGTATTTTAACCCTGTGCATGACTGAGTGCGAATACTGTATAAATATTTTGAAACATATCTTAAAAAAAACCAAGTTTGCTTCATACTTTTTACAATAGAGGATTATATAATTATTATGGTTGTCTAACAAATTGTATTGTGTTCTTCATTTTTGTTAAATATGTAGAAAAACATTAAGGGAATGGGGGACTCGAATGTCTGTGTGTACCGAGATGTATATAACTATTTGGGAAAAACACACGTGCCAAGTATAACATGATGTAAAAATTGTAAATATATGAAAAATTCATTTTTCTAATAAAGATAATTTCTGCCAATTGATATGAAAATGAACAATGGTATCATTCTTGTCTGTGTTCCTTGTTAAATGGTACGAGATGAAGCGTCCTCTATGCATAGGGCTTACTGTTGTTTTTTCGTTAGCAGTTGATCTGCTTTGAAAGGTGGCAACAGCCACATGCTTTGAGCCATCCTTTGCTGTTAGAAATTAGCTAAAGGTGAAGGCGCCTGAAGCATAACTGACAGTATATACTTGATGTTCCCAGTTTAATTTAATTAACGAAAAGGACGGAGACAATTAACTTATGAAAAGTCACTCAGTGTGAGAATCTGCTTTGAAGGACGCTCCCTCGGCAGCGGAGCAGCAGCAGCTAGGTCGAGGACGGCCCGTTCACCTGGGGCTGGATTTTTTTCCTGTATTCTGGAGTACTTCAGCGGCACAAACCAGGGTGCACCTGTGCGAGGAGGTGATCTTGGCTGCAGAAATGCAGGAGCTCTTGGGGTGACTGTGGAGGCAGCATCCAGCCCGAGGAAGAGGAGGTGTCCTGCTAAGGCTGGTGACACCCCTGAGGGGAGCTGGAGGAGCGCTCCTGGCGTGTCGGTGCCCTCAGGGGAGGACGGGGGAGAGCAAACTGGGGGTGAGAAAATGGCAGAGATGTGGCACATCTTCTGTGGCTTGGATATCAGGAAGCTTGTTTAATCTTCTTGTTAATCAAGACTTAAATCAAAATAGCAGTTTTAGTGGAGCAATCAAAATCTTTTCTAAGATTTGACCATTTGCCTGGCCAGGGGAGGTAAAGAGCGAGGTTCACACAGCGCTCTGAAGTGGCTCTGTAGGACCCCATTTTCCAGGATGTCTCATCAGCTAATGAAAGCCTTCCTTTATCCCACAAAATGGGCATGAACAAGCCCTCGGCAATTAGAAGACTATTCTTCAAGGCAGTGGGGTGAAAGTCATTATATAAATACAAAGCATCCTGTTGATAGATGTGCTTGTTGACTATAAAAATAACAGACAGGAGGTGAAAGGTTGCTCGCTGATGTCTCACAACGGAACAGTCCCATCTATTTGTTCCCAAGATAAACATAACTACACAGATTAGATGAGAGATAAAAAATTGGAATTCTGTCCTTAATGAGTTTTTTAGTGAGTAAAGACTACTGGGCTTATTGTCCTCTGCTAGAAAGCCATTTTAAAGGGACCCACTCATGAAATAAAATGAAGTGTGCCCAGCTTATTGTATCTTTATTTGATCTTGAATCTTCATTTTTATGCAATGGACAGGCTAATCTGTTCTGCACAATAACCTGTGGTGATCTGAATGCCTTTGGTTCACCTACAGTGATGTTCACCAAAGGCTCCATCCAAGTCCTTCAGCGATGTAAAAGAGACTGGAGTGTCTGTAGGAAATGGCGAGGCAGGACACAGCCTGTGTCACTCAATCTGGAAGCACCATTGTGACTCCTGTCTTCTATCTGAAGAGCTGGGTGGGTGTTTGTATCCTGCTGCTCCTCCCAGCTCTCCCTGTCAGCACAGCGGATTTCTCTGTCTGCGAGTCACCTCTGCTCCAGCTTTGATTCCCTTTGGGATCTGGTTCGAAGACAGTCATATTCTCCCAGTTTGTTCTTTTGAGTCTTTGCTGATGTGTCTATGGCAACTATCAGTCTTCTAAGACTTTGCTTACTAAAAAAAGAAATAGAATTTAAGTGGTGACTGGGAAACAGAAGCTTTTTAAGTCTGACACATCATGCATAGCACTGCCAGCAGCGTTCAGAGCAAACGGAGCAATTCACCCGGTATGAACACGAGTGTCTTCCTGTAATTTGGACACAAAACCACCTGTTTCAAGGTCAACTGCTGAAGTCTGCTTGTCTCTATACACAGAAACACCATCCAGCCTCCTTGTCACGGTGAGTTTTTCCAGCTGATTGCACTAGCCACTTGTCTCCCTGCTTCTTCCGACAGTTCACACCCAGCGTTAGCTCCCCCTTGCAGATTTCTTGCATAGCAAAGCCCAAACCATAACTTCCACAAATTGCATTATTGATCTATCATGTGATGCTCTGCCACTGCTGTTCTCCCCCTTGGCAGTCTGCTTCAGCAGGTGTCTCTGCGTACAGCACGGCTTGTAACCGGGTCCTTCCTTCCTCTGAAGAAAGGAAGTTCCACACACTGAAGGTCTCTGCATTGATTTCCATATTCTCTTTCTAGAAGTTTCCCAAAAAGCTTTCTGCGGGGGTAATTTATTGACTGTTTATTTGTCTATTTACTCGCCACTAGTTAGCTTACACAGAATGATCGTTCTAGACTCTGACTGCGTTTTGTTCCCATCAGTGTGCTCAAATCTCACTTATTAAAAATAGTCTGTTTGTAATGTAAGTGATGATCGTTCCTTAACTATGGCAATAACAATTTTAATGCACTGATGTTTTTTAACATTGCAGTAGGCACCAGGGGATGGTAATACAGAAGATAATAATGATTAACATCGCTTACACAAGGTGACTGTGAGGTCAAAGACATTTTCCAGTGGCCTCCATGCAGCTCCAGGTGTAATTTAGAGCAATAATCCTTAAAACCACTTTGTGCTGCAAAAGCACAAAGTCTGGTGGTTTCTTTCTCTCTTTTTAGAGTGGACCTTAGCCTGCTAGTTAAACGTGACACATCTAGTGAGATCATTGAACCTTTTCAAAGGCCGTGTATGCAGAGTGCTGGCGGTCAGGCCGGTAACACGTCACACTGTGTGTAAAGAGCTACGAAAGAGAGAAAGAGCAGAAAATCTGGGCGCTGGACTCTAGAGAGAAGAAATACAATATTAACTAGGTTTGAAAGTCTAAGATCCTCTCATTATAGAATTGTGTAGTTCCACTAATTACTTTGGGGACTGATGATGTTTGGCACTTCAGAGGCTTGGATACGAGCAACTCTCTCCCTCTGTCCTGCACAGGGAAAAGCAAATCAAGTAGGAACTATAACAGGCATTTCTCTAGGCTCAGGGGAAAACAGAGACTTTGGATGGGTTTTACTCCCAGTTTCCAAGACAGTATAGTTTTATCAGTTACGAGGTTTGCCAAATGAAGAAAAAGCTTCTGCAGTTGTGTCATAATATCATGATGCTGATTTTACCCTCCTTTCCCCAGCAAGAGAAATATGACAAATTGTATAATTCTCCTGGTAGCTGAAATGCCTCCAAGTTCCTTTACTGCAGTTATAAAAGAAGAACCATTGGTGTACCTTTGAGAAGATAAAAGTAGAAGGAATGAGGATGACTGGAATAACTTTGATTTTCCTCTGAGAAGAAAACTGCTGTTACATTGATTTACCCACAGTGTTTCCTAATATGGACTTTGAAAACTGCAGTGCCTGTTAATTCCTGTTACCCTTTTTATTTTATATGTAAATGTGTGTGAAGAGCTTATGTTTAAAAACAGGAGTGGGGGTGATGCTGAGGGGTTTTGCTGTGGAAGAAACTTTTAAACGGGACTAGAGAACTCTAAGCATCCTGCAAAACATGGTGTAAATCTCTGAACATGTCTCTCACCTGCAAGAACAGCTCACAGTAAGTCTTTACCAACCAAGAAAATAATTTATTAAACTCTGTAATGAAAAATCAGATCTCAAATTGTTACAGCATTTAGATTTTTACCCTAAATAGGAATGCTGGAACGATTTCTGGAAGATAAGCAGGTCCTGTTTTGCTCAGCTTTAAATCCACTACTGTTCCCTTCCATGGATGCACTATTATCTCAGCAAACGGGAGCACCCAATGTGACCTAACTATATTTGTACTTCTGTTGGCTTTCACATCTCTCTTCTCTGAACAAAACAGCTCTGACATTATCACCTTCCTTCTTATTTCCCATTCTCTCAGTCTACTCCTAACAGTTTTCTCCATTTCTGTCCCTGCTAGAACATCATGGAAGTGCGAGCTGCACCTTGAACCAGACCTGCACTGTCAGCAATTTTCCATGTGTTAGTTAAAAGCATTGTAATCTCCATGTTCTTTTCTATTTCTGTCTCTACAAAAACTAACATTTCATTTATTTCTGCACTGCCACTCTGCAATGAGAAGATGATTTCAGTATTCAGAGCATAATGACATCCATAACCTTTTTATTCAGATGTTATTTTTGCACTCGACATTTGTATAGTTTAAATTATTTCTCCTTGTGTATATTTATTTTCTGGCATTTCTAAACACTAAGGTATTTTTTCCTTAGTATTTGAGTCTGACAGGTCATTTTAGATCTCCTTCAAATCAGTCTAGCTTGGAATAGCAAAGAAATGACAAGTCATCTGCAGACCACTGCTAGCGCTGGGAGTTGCGTGTTTTCAGGGATGCTGGATAGATTTAGACACCTCTATGGCCTGAATACCTATGTGCTGTGGTATTACATTCCATGTGCTGAGGCATTTCTGAGTTAATGTTCAGCATAAAAAACCCCCTCGATTATATAATGCGATGTACTGGGTTAGGCCACCCAATGCTTTGAAGTCAGAGAATGAAAAACCTAGGTTATCAAGAAGGGTATTAAATATTGATGCTTTGAGAAAATGGCACACTTCTTCAATTCTTTCACACTGCAGTCTGAAAAAAATCACAAGTTTACTTCTTTGGGGACCTGTACACAGGTAGCAGAACTGGTCTTATAGGGAGAAATGGAGTCAATGGCACTGTCTCATATGGAGCAGACACTAAAGTAAGCAGCTCCCAGTCTTTCCAGAGGCCAATTGGCTTTGCAGCAATAAAATAATTAAAAATACTCAGTTACTCATTTTTCTCCTACCTTGAAGGCTCTTGGCATAACTTCACTGTATCTGACCATTTGTCAGCAGAAGCCTAATGTACAGAGAGCTGTAACAAAGCAGAGCACACCTCTGGAGCCACCAACATTTAGGATGAAATGTAACAATGGAGATAAACCTTCAAATTGGTCTCATTCCATGACTACCTGCAAGAAAAACTGCAAATCATTGACAGGACTGACACCATGTTGCCCTTCATACTGACGAGACGTGTTTGCAGTGTGAGCACACAGAGAAAGCACCATTTTTAAAGCTGCAGACCTGAAACTAACAGCAACACATGGAGAACGCTAGTCTTTTTGACTATTGTTGGACTGTTTGTTCTGATCTTACACCGAAACTTCTTTTTCTTTTAACCTTGCATAAGTTATGTTGCTAGATAATTTTTTTAAAGACTTTTCCATATGATATTTTCAGTGGACCATGCTTGTGACATTTGCTGCACATTAGACCCCTGTGAACTTGTTGAAGTGTCCTCAGGAATCCATGAATATGGAAATGTTTCCTTTTTTGGCTTCCTTTTCCACTGCTTTTGCTGGCCGGTTGGTTGTGTACAGTGCAGAGCAGCTGTCCTGAATGTTATCGCTCTGTCCTCCTTACAGGGACACAAAAGAAAAGCCCTTTGGAGGAAATAGCTTTGTTTCCCCTTAAGAGCCTCAGCATGAGAATAATGACTGTAAAAGAGGACTTAATGAGAGAATTCAAGCTAGTATAACAAGAAGGATCCAAATATTTTTTAATGAGATAGGTTATAAAAAGAAAAGTCCTGTAGTAATGGTTTTGGACATTTAATCAGATGAGTTGATTCATATTCCAAAAATTATCTTTGTGCCAGAGTTACATCGTCATTAAGGTCCTGCATTTTAATGGTCCACCAATCAAACTAAAGATCTCTCTGTGGATATAAGATGGTGACAGTCCTATTTTAATATTGTGATGTCCTTTAATTGCCTTCCCTGCACAGCCTGTGCCAAAAAACCCCAATGCATCTCTTCATGGAGCCCTTCACTGAACTGGCAGGTGAGGAACGGGTGTCACTGGGTAACTCAATAGGTTGACACAAGCTGTCAAGCCACTGGTAAATAAGATATCGAATGGCTCTTTCAATGAAAAAAACAAATCCCCCAAAGAAACTCTGGTTTGGGAGTACTGAAACCTTAAGAAGTTGTATTTGCTGCTGAGGCTTGTTTCCCAGTGCAGAAAGAGCATGACAGTGTTGGGGACAGGATGGAGCAGCTACACAGCGGCTGCTACTAACTAGTGTATTATCGAACCTGGCAGGGCTCCAATCACATTTCTCTGTTAAACAGGGAAAATTGTCAGAATTCAGCCCATAGAACTAGTTGAAGAAAGTTCTCCTTACTGTGATAAATGCTTCCAACTGCTGAATAAAAATATTGTATTTTGAATAAGAGATGCTGCACACAATGTTGTACAACAGCAGGACTGATTCAGGGGCTGGATACCGGGAGGTGCAGTGCCGTCCTGCTGCACACTGTCTGATTCAATAGTCTTGCCATCTGATTCAGATGAATCTCATGAGTGTGAGTGAGCCAGTTTTCTGTTCCCTGATGTGCTTGTGTAAGTATTACCCTTCCCAAAAGTCATATAATACCCCCAAATATTTGGATGAATTATTTAAATTCTTTTATTTATTTACATTCTAATTGCTACGGATGGAATGAAGTCTCTCCTTTGAAGTTTTATTACATTAATGAAGCTAGTTTAGCTCAGCGTAACTAATTTTGGAAATTGTCTTCAATGTTTCCAGCTCTGTGAAAGATGATTTCAACTAAAATATGATGAGGCCTGAGTACGTTGTTTCAACACATGTATAAAGGGGAAGAAAAAAGAAGCGTGGCAAAATTCTTAGTCAACAAGCAGTTTAGCTCTCAACAAAATTGAGTAGTTTTCTTTTGAAGAACCATAATTTTAGAATAAATAACACTTTTTTTTCCCTTCCAGTTCTTTCTTTCTTTCTTTTTTTCATTTTCCCCAGTACCCTTTCTCCTGTGATACCTTACCTCTCCCGGGAATACGCTCTGTGATGTATCCTGACAGCGGAGACAGCATTGTAAGATTTTAGGAGCCATGCATATGCAGTGGACTCCAGCATCATTGTCTACAGGTACACCATAGCCCTTTAAATGATCTGAAAATGTTGGCACCCATCTTAAAATACTGTTTCTTTCATGTTAAATCTCCAAGAACAGCTAATGAAATGAGGGCCTGGTGCATGGGGGTGGCAGGACCACCTCGGGGGTTGTCCACAGGTGACCTGACACTAAATTCCAACCTCATGCAAGGGGACATGTGCACTTACCTGTGGTTGTCTTGTTGGCATCAGGTTTGTCCTAGTTGCGGTGGAGCATCAGAAGGATCAGGTTCTGTTCAGCCATCCTTGATGTTATGTCCTTTCATACCTGTGAGAGAAACTGTCTACGCAGGTGCTGGTGCAGAAATACATCAGTTAACTGTGAACAATGAACTACTTTCTTTCTTCTGGCACTGGATTCAGATCCTGGAAAAAAAAAATAGGACAGGTTGCACAGGGAACAAAAACTTTCAGTTCAGAGAGTGGCAGGGTTGGCTGTAAGTGGTGGGTATGAAAGGCCTTGTCAGATTTTATGTTCAGCTGGGGTGTGCAGTGTAAGATAAAAGCTAAAGTGCGTATATTGCACAGGCAGGTACTGAGGATGCCATTGACTTCACGACTTCTGTGTCAGGCTGAAAAACTTGGAAAACCTGTTTTCCCCAGTGTGGATGTCTTGTCTGTTGAGTGTACCCTGTAGTGATGTTTTAAAATCCTTGCATTTCCCCACATGATTACTTTTGGAATAAAGTGCAGCTGTAAATGGCTTTAGTTTCTAATTTCCTTCCCTTGCAATGTGGCAACTTGAAGTTTGGCAAATACAGTTTTTATAACTTATGAAAAATGTGCTCATGACCTTGTATTTTAACATGAGCTACTCACTATTTTTGCCTTAATCTGAAAAATCAGATAATAAACATGCAGGCAGGGAAAACTGCTGTGACCATTGACTGGTTGTTATAATAACTCTGATTCAGTAGCTTGAATTACTAAAATGAAATTGAACCTGATACCATCAGTTTTGCACAGCCTGTGTTTTCTACCAGCTTTTAATAATTTTTCGTAGCAATTCCCCATTGACACCCCATTCTGGAAATGCATCCCTCCATTTTTCTCTGACATTATAGCCTTCTTTGTTTCCCCCTTTCTAAGTAATGTTTCTTGCTCTCATTCATCTGTGCTCCCTGCGTATCACCAGGTAGATTTGATGAATTTCTCATATTGAAAACCATCTGCTACATTATTTTAGATAATATAAACCCATCCACCAAAATGCAAGTTGATAGAAATTCCTGCTTAACTGAAGCACTCATTCTGATCCTTCTTTCCAACACTTGCCCTATGGCTAGGCCTGTTCCGCTGAAACCTTCCAGACAGAGCTGGGGCTCAAAACACATCTTTGGAGTTGTCCAGTTGACCATGAGAAGAACCGATGGGACTAGGGTGAGAAGGCTGACATGAGCGCATGGGAAGACGCATGAAGTATCTGAAGAGGGAAGGAGTTATACACCTCCATGGTAGGTCATTGCATCCAAACCAGAAGATACGGGAGAAACTAGGAGGATAGCATTCAGAGAAAGTGAAGAAACTAGGGTAGACAATGCATGGTTAGACCCTGGGCAACTGCAGTGTGGGTTCCGGTGAGCCTGAGGAGGAGCAGCAGCATGAGGAGAGGCTCCACTGTTATCTGGGGAAATTCAGCTCCTGCTCTTCTGGCACAAACAGGCGATCGAAGAACAGAATATGCAGCTGATGGGCTTCAAAAAGGGAACAAAACCTGAATGAAACTGCTTATTTCTTTTAGCCAGGTTTCCCCTGCCCTGGTTTGCTCTGCACTGACAAGGTGCAGAGCTGTTTGTGCAAAGGCCGTGTCCAGGCCGTTGGATGGAAAATGCATCTGCCATCAAGACTTCCAGTTGTGGGAAAAGCCTGAAAGACTGCGAGACATACTGTCAAGTTTGTAAGAGCAATGTAGTGGGTCTGTCACACTCCTGACTGAACAGTTGTATTTCTGACGTGTTTTGACTGAGATTTTCTGTTTGACCTGTCCATGTGCAGAACCACTCTCGCATGAACCAGATGAGCAATACTTGGGCTAAAAAGGAAGCATTTCTTTACATTAACTTTTTCCTCAGCTACTTCTTAGCCTAGTCAGTTATAGTTGCTCAGGTTGCAGCTCAGCAGCACACGTGTACATGGTGGAGCAGCCCAAGGAGTGGGGCAGGCAAGAGAGGTCCTTGGGCACAGTGATGGGTGTCCCATGAGGTGGCCATGGGGGAGGTGCAGCTGTAAGCACCAGGTCCTTATTTTTTCTCATCCTGACAGACACTGTGGTATTACACAGAGCCCAGATGCCAGTGACTGCATCCAGCTGCTTGAAGTGTCTCCAGAGTTTGTGGCTTCTAAAACATTTAAGCTGTGGTATGTGTAAATCTCCACCACCTCCCACAATGGGAGAGGTGGGATTTCTCAGAGGAATGCATGTTGTACTGACTCTGTAGAGTGAATATGTTCCTCTAAGTGGAATTTCACAGCCCAGCCCTCCTCCTTGGAGGTCCTAGGGCTTATGGTTTCCTTTGGCAGGAGGTACACCATGGAAAAAGTCACTCCTGGAGGGAGTGAGTGTTACTTGGGTTAATTACCTTGCACTGTTTACAATCCTGAAGTGTCCAAGTTGATCTGCCAAGTGCAAGAAGGGGAAAGTGGCTACAGCCTGTAATGTAACTTGATGCAAACTAATTAAAATTTAAATAAAAAGAAGCAAACAAGTCCCTAATGAGCTACCTGAGCCATAGTTCCACAAAATTTAATTAATCTTTCCTAGGTATTAAATAATATGACACAGAGAAGGATCTGCGTCAAGGGCAGCAGTGACTAATTTCATAGCAAGGAGTGAACTTTTGTGTGATTATATCTCCCCACATCCCTAGAAAAAGGTACAGATGAGAAACAACTGAGGACCTCATGTACAGAGGTGGCAGAAACCAGCTGCTGGATGGGGTATCTAGATCACAAGCTGACATCATCAGGTAAATACAGGCAGGAGGTGTTTGTTTTTTTCAAGAAGCAAAGGAAAATATTTTTAGTGCATGTCTGAAACACATCTGCATGCTACTGATGGCTTGTCATTTGCTTAGGCTACGATCTAACCCACTGGTAAAGCTTAGTTCTACATAGCACTGGCCACAGGCTTGCAACCCTTTGAAAATACCTGGCCAAATGCCTCAGGAACACCAAGTATATAGAGTTAAAGCTTTACATATCACACTCTACCAAAATAAACCCTTACAAAGATTTAACACAACCATTTGGAGGGCAAGAATACCTATTGCATGCTCACAGAAGTCAGAAGTTGCTCCCAAAGTAGCCGTTACCTGCAGTTGCCGATTTATAGATAACTGTGACGTGGAAGCAATTACTGTAGAGGTAAATATTTCTTTGCTCAGTAGATTCATGCCCATGTCTGGCAACTGGCTGAAGGTCTGCATTTCTCTCAGCTGTGATCCTATTTATTACCCCACTTTCAGACATCCTGCACTGGCATTAGAGGCAGCAAACATGCCTGGGAGTCACTGAACTCTTGCATTATGTACCTCTGCCTCTGGAATCAGCTTGCTGTGCTGGCAGAAGCGATCTTCACAGAAGGAGGCAGCTCTTCAGTCCTGAAGAGAGTCTTTGGTCCGAGAGGTGGGTGGACGGGGGATGCTGGCAGCTGCTGCTGCAGGTTTTCTCTGTATGACTTCCTTCTGGTGGCAGCTGATGCTCTCTTTGTCCTGTCTACCAAAAAAAAAAAAAAAAAAAGAGTCCCTTCTCATTGCTGAATGAATGGATTCCCTGTCCTGGAAAAAGAAAATAACAGTCCTACCTATAGTGCAGGCATTTGTGGGGATTTGGAGGGCTGGAGGGTGATGCCTCAGCCTCAGCCATAGCCCACCGTGGTCAGGTCGCTGCCTGGTGTGAGGCAGCCCCGGCAAGCAGGAGGGGAGGTCGGAGGTGTCCATCCCCAGAGGAGGAGGGAGCGGCAGAGACAACATGTGGTGAACTGACCGCAAACCCCATTCCCTGTCCCCCTGCACCACTTGGGGAGGACACAGAGAAACTGGGAGCAAAGCTGAGCCCGGGAGGAAGGGAGGGGTGGGGGAAAGGTTTTTTTAAGATTTAGTTCTATTTCTCATTATCCTACTCTGATTTTATTGGTAGCAAATTAAATTTATTTTTTCCCCAGGTTGAGTCTGTTTTGCTCATGACCATGACTGGTGAGTGATCCCTCCCTGTCCTTGTCTCCACTCACAAGGTTTTCATTACATTTTCCCCTCCCCATCCCTCTGGGGGGAGGAGTGACTGAACGGCCACGTTGTGCTTGGTGCTGCCTGGGCCTAAACCATGACACGTCTATAACCCTAACCACTTTTGGTGATACCCGTAGTGTCTCTCTCCTTGAACATGTTCCATGAATCACAACACATTCAGCTGGTGGTGGAGGCCGTGTCTCCAAATCCTGCTGGTCAGCCAGGAGAGCTGGGTCTGCACTCCTGCTCCGGGCAGCCATGGTTTATGAGCTAAAGGCCCAAAATGAGAATTAAGAAATGATGTGGCACACCTCATGACAAAAATGTTATCTGAACTTGTGTAACCAGTTTACTTTGCCACTCTCTGATGACGTACTACCTTGACAAACAGCAGGTGGTTGATTCAGTGTCGTTTGGTGAGCAGTCTGGGAGACGTCACTCATCTCACGGCTGCAAGGGGTGCAGGGCTGACTGGCAGCTCTGCGATGCTGTGTGACAGCGACCCCAGGCCACCCCAGGGGAGGACACTGTGACAGGGAGAAGGAGCCGTGTTTCATCCTGTGCATGGCTTGCATGTAATTTATTGCACTTGCTGACGGCACTGTGAGAGACAGGCAGTTCATCACCCCTCTCCCTTGCCTTTGCCCTCAGACATTTGATTTAATGTATGGTGTGTATTCCTGACTGCTTCAATGCCAGGAAAGCTCTTGCTCTAGCATTTTGATTGAGTTTAGGTTTTTCATATTTTGTTGAGAATATGGATACACAAGAAACGCATGAGAAGAAGTTAGAATATTTCCAGAGAAATATGATTATTTTAACATAGGAACATAAACACAGGAAAATAAACAAATGTACTTGTGAATCAATCCAGAGAAAAATACTTGTGTTATTTTTTAAGCAGGGATAGAGGACCAGAAGAGCTGTCAATATTATTTCATGCTATCTAAGCAGTGATAACAGGGTCAGTCTTCTGTTAACATCCTTTTTCTTCTGTTTGACTTGAACTTGACTTATTGAATCCAAAGACTTGCATTATTTCATAAATGCATTGGACACAAATGCGTTGTAAACACACTGATGTGGGAGAAGCTAATGAGAATGAAGAGGGAAGCTGCTTTCCAGGTGCAGGGGCCATCAGTATTCTTCTGCTCTAGTTCCCTGAACCACTGCATTTATTAACCTTTAGCCAGATCAGAGCCAATTTCTTCTGCTTCTTACAAAATATTGGAATTATAATTGACAGTACTGATGAAAGGGAGAAGTCTCCCTGCAACTCAAATTTTTCTTGCTTTCATGTAGAGGGTTTTAGAACAAGAGTCTTATCAGCTGTGAATAATTGCATCTCATTAACTGCATACTAGAGATGTATGTATATGCATATCAGCTGGAGTGGCACATATATTTGGCTGGAAAATGTTATGGCATGCTTCAAGCAGCATCAGTGATGTGAAATTCAGTGTGCACAACATGTTTATGTAACCGGAGTGACATTGCTAAAGAGGCAGGAGAAGATGATAGTTGTACATTTGGGTGCAGTTATGGAGGACTTCTTGCTAGCAGGCTTCAAATAACAAAATTTCATCCTCATAGTTAACAGGACAGTTTATCATAATTTGGTACTTTTCTAGTGAAAAGTGTTCTTTTAAGGCTTCCACAGCCCCCCTCACTCTGCTTGCTGCTTTGAGGGTGCAACGTTTCCTGCGCGACTCGGAGTTTCCTGCCTCAGCACTGAGAGCATTTGTGATGGTTTTCTCTGGTACCTCAATAGGTCTTGCTCTTCCAGATAAAGTTAGTTTTGTGCCAGTCTTGTAAATTCTAATTCACTGCAGATTTTTAGTTTCTAATAGACAGAAAAAGCTGACAAAAAGTCATTTGTATGAGAATGATAACTTGCCTTAGCCCTTAAATCCTTTTGAAAGTTAGGAAAATCAAATTATCTGTTTACAGTCTTCTGATTTCACCCTTTATCCCTATGGTTTTTTCCCTATGGTCAGAAAGGCAGTTATTTTTAAAACAATTAGGTGGTGTATTTCCAAGAGTGCAGGTCTCTACTCCTTACAGTGACTAAGCCCTTACCCCAGGGATGACTTTCCTTTGTGCAGAAGCTACGACTGCCACTTGGCTGTGCGATAGGGGCTTCCCCCCGCAAGATTAACCTGGCTGCAGTGCAATAATTAATTGCTTTCTGGCACAAGGAGTATCTTGTTATTGCTTGTAGTTCAGAGACAATTCAACTCACACATGCTGGCATGAAGAAAATGCCAGCTGCTCTTATTTCCAGCAAAACAGTGATATAATTGTCAAGCTGATAAAAAACAAAAGCTTCCCCTAATTTATTTGTAATTAAATGAGGAAACAAAGAAATCTGCTGTTTAATTAAGGAACACTTTCCACACTTTGCTGCAAAAACAGCTAATATTTAACACTGGGACATTCATGATGAAGTTGTTGAAATATCACTGTCAGATGAATCCTCATGCTTTCTTTCTCAAATGCAAACTGCTGTTTTCTTCTTACACCTCCTGAATTATAGCCATTTAACCTAAGCAGTAGGGTTCTTATTGCTTTACCAAAATTACATTCACTTTCTGTAAAACATAACATCAAATTATAGGAATATTTCCTACTTTAGGCTAGTTTATACTTTCTTTTAAAGGTGAAAATAAAATACCACCATTTTTTTCTTAAGGTGACATATGTTTGCCAGCTTCATCTCTGAGTTGACCTGAGGATTTTAGCACCAGACCAGGAGTGCTGGGACTCAAACTCACGGATAACAGAATGGCAAGTGCTGCACAGTGTAGTAGTGCACAGCAAGGAGATGAAGAGAGCAGAAAGTACATTTCCACTCGTTGTGTCGAGACGAACACTCAAAGGATAGTGCTGCTGCTGACTGCAAATAGTGGAGCCTGCAGGACTGTTTCCAGAAACAAACTGAAAAATGTTCAGCAATATATTAATTACCAGTTAGAAAAGAATATTGGTAGGGTTGCTGTAGTGATTGTTTAGCTTATTAAATTATTTTCCTAGCATACGATTTTTTTTCACAGAAATAAATTAGTTTGAGCTTGTGCTCAAAGCTTGTGCTTATATGAGAAAAAATAATGTATTTTCTAAGACAGCAAAATTATTTTCTCCTGTATTTCTATGGAAAGTAATAGTGAAGATTCATCAACACTTGTGACCTTCCTGGAAGAAAATAGATAATCAGAGACTTATGCTTTCAAACAAGCATGCAAAATTTTGAACCAGACCCTTATAATCAAAGAATTGTGCACACACAGGGACAAACTTTGTGAGGAGCACCAATTTTCTGATTAATCAACAAAATGCAATTAAAAAAAAAAAACAAACAGGGTTACGTTGTCTTTGTGGAAGGATGGAAGGGGCTTAATTTTCCATCAAACTCAGCATTTTACTAAAGCAGAGATGGAAGTCCATGTGTGAAACCCTCCAATACATCAGTCATGGCCAAACTCCAAGCTGGACATCATACCAAGAAGTCATACAACACTGTGGCATGAAAGTGAATGAAGAAGTGAAACAAAACTGCACAAAACTGCAGTTAATCCAAAGATTGGCTTCTGAAAAAATGTAAGCTCATTCTACCCCATTTTGTAAAGCAGTTGCTAGCATGGAGCACCTATCCAAACTGGTTAGCTGGTCAGTATACACTAACATTCAAACAGGCAGTGGATATTCTGTTGCTTCTTGGAGTTTTCTTCTAATGTTTGTCAGAGACTTCATTACATATTAATGAGGAGATTCATTTTACTTGTGAAAACCAATGAGATTAATGATTTCTCATTAATCAGGATATACGACTCTCCTGGTGAAGCAGGTCATATTATGATCAGTTAGCTTTTCATTAAGGAAATTTCAGTGCAGCCTATCCTTTCAACTTTATAATATAATTTAGCAGGAGGAATAAGTTAAATCCAACAACCTGCCACCTCCAAATGTTATCACCTTCAAACTTACAAATACAGTCCTACTGCAGGGCGACATACTGCACCTTTGCAAAGCCCAAATTACTGATTATTGTTATTTCACTGTGCTAGGTAATGTGGTCCATGCTGTTCCCAGGCCATAGTGACTTGGGGACATGCCTATCCTTGACCCAAGTGCAAGGATGGGTCCTGGCCATGCAAGTTGACTCCTTAATCCTCTGTAGTTCTATTTTCCCTTCATTCTGTGTTGAGGAAGAGTGACTCCCTTTTCAAGATGTGATAAGAAATGACCACAATTTGTCTGAGAAGGGCTACAAGACATAAAAGTGTTTGGGCTCGGGTGGTCAGCAAGAGCTCACTGTTACTGCAGCTTCATTTCTCTGGCCAAGGCACCCAAGCGGATTCAGAAGGAGGAGTCACTGCCCATGCTGGCTGTTAGAGCATTAACTTAAGCAACTCCTCCTGAACTGGAGGACATACGAAATATAACTGGGTTGATTCAATGCTAGATTCGCAAAGAACAGATCTGTGGCAGGACATACTTTTTAAAGAGTCTTTACCTGTTTTATTATCCTGCTGAGGTGTGGTATTGGAAACATTTGTGTATGCTTGCACTTTATTCCTGTTGCTGTACTGAACAGTGGAATATTACCTTTGTGTCCCAACGGGGAATAGCGAATTAGACAAACCCTTACGCTGGGATCTCTCCATCTCCTCACTTGTCCATGGGTGGAAACACTACAGGAGCCTATTCTTCGCCCAATTATATAATATAGCAATTGGTGCAAGGTAGGCCAAACAAAAAAAAGGATCTAAAGTAAGTGTGTCCGGGTGGTGATATTGGTGTAATTAGACCAGGTAATTTGATGGTAGATTTGCCCGTGTAAACAAGCTTAGAGGAACAGTCCCTGATCAATGATGAATTTAGATGACACCTTAAGTGATGCGATTTATGCCTTTTCTAAATATGTGTCTGAAACAGGTATGTTGTATCTGTTTCAATCCTCTTTAGTGCTGCATATAATCATGCCCCTATTAAAATGACACTTTTAGGGACTATTTATTTGATAGACTCTCAAGTATTCATTACCTTAATTACCCAGGATAAATTACCCAGGATACCTTACCCTTGTTTGGCTCAAAAATAATTACTTGTTATTATTCAGGTGCTAATCACCAAATCTTAACCTTTTTCTGGTTTATTATGGATTTTCAGAGGAAAAATTAAAGGAGAGTCTTAAATATGTCTGTTCCCTAATTTGTTTAATAACAACAGTGGGCCCATTCTGCCTCTAGAGAACTTCCACAAATCACGTCAGTCAGCAGAGACCGGTAACTGTCTGCGCGTCGTGCTGGGAAGTGACAGGCTGGGTGTCCCCCTTGCTGTGGGGTGCCATGTGCTTCAGCTCTTTGAGAGCTGTGCGTGAGCATTGCTTGATCCATTCTCATGGGGTTTCTTGCCAGCACTTTTACTCAATTGCTTGGGTTGTTCTGCAGTGGTGCTGAGTGCTTGCCACCGCAAATGAAGCCAGCTCCTGATGATGTACTGTCTCTGATTCTGAGCAATGCCTCGAGGTGGACAATCTGCTGGCTGTTTTCCTTTCCTTCACACACTGTAAGTGCTGAAGCCACCGGGTGTTCCTGGTGGTTTTCATGTGGGCATGTGAAAGTGGATCTGTACTTGTATTTGCCCATATGCTTTTTACTGAGTTAAGACTTGAAATCTGTGAGGTTGAGTTGTACTGCATAGCTTTGGTTCATAAGGATTTTGCACTGGTATAAGGGAATACCCCCGTAACTCCAGCTTTGCTCCACACAGAAGATAGTGGCCTCAGTGGGTGTCCTCTGAGATGCCTGCTGGCTGTGGCATTGTAGGAGAGGTGTTGCCCACCTCCGATGGTGAGTGAGGGTTACCCTGTGGACAGACAATCTTTTACAGGCCTGGCTGGGGTCAGCGCTGCCTGAGAACCAGGTCTGCAGAGCCACCGCAGAGCCTGAGCCTTCCAAGCCCATGAATCTCAGAGGTCTGCGTGCAGGAAAGTGAACACCCAGAAGCCAAACGCTTTGCTCCAGGACATTTTCCCTGTGGTCCCAGAATATGAGAACATGTGTGTGCAAAGCAGGAAAATGGTACATTTGTAAATTGGAAGAGCACCTTATTCTTGCTTAGATTTTCTGTGGACACCCTGCAAGCATAGTTACAGCCTCCAGTGAACCAGACGGGACACCAGAGACTCTTCCCAGTCTGTCTCCAACCAGAAGGTCACACCGTCATGCTGCACCTTGACAGCACGCCATCCTGGCACTACAAAACCTGCCCATTGCTGGTGCCACATGTCCCTCACAATGGTTGTTTTTGAGCATTTCTCAGTCTGTCAATCTCTAAGTAATTTATAATAGAGGTAGTATCGGTGTCCCCATGTTGCAAACTGATTGTAAAGACTTTTCGTAAAGTCACCTACCAAATGGATCAAAGAGTGGAAAGGAGACCTGTAGTTTAAGTCCTGGCCCTATGCTGCACTCACTAGGCTGCAGTGCTTCACCTGCACACTAAAACATACACTCAACCGTATCCTAAAGATATAGTGACTAATATCCTAAAAATATGGTGAAGCTTTAGCTTGTGAGAATTGTGTTTTTGGACGCTGTAGTTTCTGTAGACTGTTCACTGTAATCTAATGGCTTCACACATGCCAGAAGAAGCCCACTGCATTTTATCTCATTAGTGTCACCACTGGAATTATTTATGAATGTTCTTGGTTTATCTTGGTCTATCTGCTTTCAGTCCTATTCTATAGGAAGACTGATTTTTTAAAATCAGATTTAAGATAATTTACCAGTGCTATTTTCAGCTGATGTGATTTTTCATGGCAATTAGGTGAGCAAACAATTACATGGTATGATGTTGAGGGTGTGAAAAATTTAATATAACCCATCTTGTCTATAATAACCAAAGTAATACCGATCAAAAGATGGTGTGAATTGTGTGTGAATTAATATTATCATACAAATGTCTTTAACTGTTGATACTCAGGAATCAGTGAAGATTAGGAGAAAAGTGACTGTTTCTGATAACAAAATCTACCTGCTCATAGTAATACAGATAGATTGGCTGTGCTAAATCACTTTATCAGGCTTTTCAGTGTCTTTTTCTTTTTTTCAAACTTTACTTTTTTACATTTGGCTATCAAGACGTTGGGGGGAAGGAGGAAGAGAAAGGGTGTTGTCTTCAAGGGAAATACATATTTTTAGTATTGCTATATGTAAACAGCACCTGATGTTGCACTCTGATTTGAATTTCCTTCTTCAGAAATGCTAAAGAATGTTTTAAGCCACCGGGTGAAATGAAGGAAAGCTCAACATTGTGGTTCATTTGGTCTTTACCCTTTAAGAGTCTCAAACTATTGATTTCTAGGTGCCTGACACCTCCAAGAAGCCTCTGCCTGTGTAGGTCTGTGCAATTTTCTCTCCAGAACATACTGCATCCTCTCACAGCCTCACGTTTCCCTGGGATACAAATGGTACGAGCATGGAGTTTTTCGCTAGTCTGTGTTTTCTCCCTGAAACTAATTCCAGTTTTCTCTTTGTTTCTAACTTCTAACAACCTTCTGGCCAAAAAGAGAAAACCGTCCATATCATACCTGTCAGTAAGGCTTGACACTAAGCCTATTGTAAATTGAATAATATATGTTTGGTTATATGCCAGGTTTATACACTTTAAAATAAATTAAAGTGCTTCCATTTGAACACAAAATTCCCAGTTTGTTACTGAAAAAAAATGAACTGATTTCAAGTTAAAAGTGAAATATATGATGATAAAATGCTGATTATTTTAAATGCTCAGGTGCACATCTGATTAACATCATAACCTGATTTTTATGGCACCCTGGCCAAATGTGAATGAAAACGAATATGAGATATGATGACAGGCCTTTGTTTGAATTTCATTGTTTGCCAAATGTGGCAGGACAAATCTGAAAAAGCAGTGAAAAAGCAAGTAACTTTTTGCTCTGTTGGATACATTTGCAAATTACTTTTAACGATATGTGAGAATATACTCTGTCAAATTCACTGATATACTCTATTGATTCAGTGAGCTGTATCTGTTCATTACACTTCCCTTATGAACCTCATAGGCAAGTGTTCTGCATTTCAGAATGTGCCTTTTCTGTTTAGTTGAAGCTTTTGCTTTTTACAGAGAACCCTTTTGAACCAGCACACCTGTTCCTAATTCTGCACTCTTAACTTCTCTGCAGTAGTCACTCATTTGTTGATATTTGTCAATATGTGCATTCAAAATTAGTAGTGCTAGTGTTTAAATAGGAGTACTACTTTAATTACATTTTAACTAGCAAGCTGTTGGAACCCCTGTTACCAATAACTACCAGGGAAAATAATTTCAAACTATAAACTTAATTTGGAATTCACTATGTGCCAAGAATTACCTACATCTGTCAGGCCTCCCCAACAAAAGACCCAGCAATAAAACAGGTATTGTTTAAAGTTTAAACTTTCTTTGAATAAGTTTCCAGACTGATATCTTGTCTGTTCATTGTCTGACTAGAAATAGTAGTTATACCAATGGTTATAGAAGATCAGATGAAAAACAGGAGAAAATAAAAGTAAAAAAATGGGTGCTGCTCACATTTGCAGTCATTCCTAAGATGTTTTTCAGTATGCCCACGTGTATGTTCATATATTGTGTGGGGGTAGTGTATGCAGGGTCTTAGCTCGATCCTTTACTAGTAGCTAATGCTAAGATTTGGAAAGAGAGAGTTTGCTTTCTCATTTTCCAAATATTTTTTTTTAAAAATAAAAAGGAAAAACAGTGAAACTATTTGTGTTGTGCTCTCAGAGGAGGGAAAACAAAATTAACAATTAAAATAAATACGAATGTATAACAGCATTCCCGTACTGTCTGAGCCACATGTAACTTAGCACCTAATTGTTTTGCAAATGTTATGCAGCTAAGTAGGACTTTTGCTAAAGCTTCTAAAAGGAGTCTGCTAGCCCCTGGTGTAAGGCCAGTGAGATGAGGGTGCATTTGAGGCCATGCAGCTAAGGATGCAACGTTAACTTGCTGAAGAAGGAGTGTTAGAAAATTAGAAGGTGTATCCTGAGGCTGCTTAGACCTAGCTTCTCGCCCTGGTTCCCAGGACTGTCTAAGTATTTTGTGTTAATACGTCATTGCATAATGTGCATAGTCACTACTCCTTTCCAGCTGTCAACATTTCTCTAGTTCCAAACCAGAAGAAATTCCCTTAGATGACCTATTCATGTCTTCTAAGTTTCATTCCTTTAGGGCATACTTCCATTGAGTTATTAAAGATTTTTATTATCCTTTAATGAGTGCATAACACTTGAGCCTTAAAATGTGATCTGGAATTCAGTTCTGCTGGAAAGATTTGTCCTTTGTCCTTTAATTCCATTGTTGTAGTAAAGCAGAAAACACTGCAGACATTGCCATAAAACGTAAATAGTTAATGTAAAAATCTTTTCCCAACTGTGACGGGGCAATATCAAAATGTTCTGAAATGTTTATCTGTTTCTCAACGAAAAATAAGGAGTATTATAGATATTAAGAGACTTCCCTAGGGCTAATATCTTTGAGGTCCATGTACTGAAATGTTTAACAAATTATAAACTAGCACTGTAGGATGATTTTAAAGGGGTTTAAAAATATTTTTATTTGTGGGTTTTGTTTTTTTCCCCTCAGATCTTCCTTGGATTATGAATACAAATATATTGCACCTTTGCAATTCACATCTGTTCCCATACGATATTCATGTTCACATAGAGAGGCCAGTTTATATTTTGGAAATGTACTTGCAGGCAGGCAGCTAGGTTCATTGTCCTCTTGTGTCTGCAGAAAGCAATCAGGAAAACATCTGTGCTTGGCTAGAGCTGTTTTTAATGGATTGGGTTCAAATGTTGGCAGAAGGCACATGCTCCAAGAGTAGCCAAAAGATGGTTAATTGGCTGTCAGCTCTGGAGCCTGACCATTAGCTGGGAGACACAATAGTTATTTACAGAGTCACAATTCTTATTTACGAGGCAAGCAGAAAGCAATGGGAGTCTGTATGGCTGGGAGGAAGGGGAATGAAAAGCGACAGGGTAAGTGGCACTGAAATGCTAATGCCTTCTTTGCTAAAGGGGGTAAACAGAATAATGCCATCAGTTACAGCACTTATTCCTTCTCCAGTTAAAAGTAAACAAAACCAAAACCAGATTTTAAAAAAGAGGGGGGAAAACCTTTCTTCTGAACTCTGTAGCATTAGTCGTTATACTTCAGGAGTAGGGATTGTACCAGGTTACTGAAATTGTGTTGCTAAGTGGATAAATTAGAAACTTTTCTTCCTACAGGTGTGTGGCTGCCTTAACGGGAGTTCAGCTGCACTTTAGATTGATTAATGAAAATATTGTCAGCAGATGAGTCTGTTGCTCCCTTAGAGTCCTGCCACACCCCTTCCTGGGAGAGAAGATAGTGCTCTCTTCATTTTTCTCTTGTCCTTGACACAAAACCGAGCGTGGAAAGAAATGCTTGATCGGGTGAGTGGAAGTTTATCTTCTCAGTATGCGAGGACTCGATTGTTTGGCAGTTTCTCCTCTCTTTATGTGGTATTTTGAGCTTCTGTAAAACATTTCTAACAAAAAAGAGGCAAGGAAAGCGAGGGAGATTTTTCCCCCCACATTTCAGGAGAATAAGTATGCTCAAACTGCTTGTAGGTTTTAAAGTAATGTATGAAAATGGAAGTAGGGTATTTTGTAGCTGAAAACAACAGGTGTGTTTCAACTTCCCGGAGGAGCAGACTGCTCTGTTTCGGAAAGAGCAGGGCTGGTGCCTGGCCAGACTGGTTTGGAAATTGGTTAATGGTAAACAGTCAGTGCTGTGCCTTTGAATGAAAGAAAGCCTCAAAACAACTGTTGCTGTGGCATCTTCTGACTCCTGTTGCCTCATGCTTGCACCATTATCTGCTTTTTGACCCCCTTCCCCACAGTTATTTTGTAGCTCTGTTCCTTTAGGGAAGGAGGGTAATGGGCTTTTGTTCTGTCTGGCTGCAAGTTCAAACTCCTGGCTGGTTTGAACCACAGCTAGCAAAGGATGTTAAGTGTTGTTGAAATGTGGTTGGGTGGAGGAGGAAAACCTTATGGTTGCCTACAAAGTGCATTTGACTCTTAGTTCAATGCTTATTAGATGTCATAAAGTCCACTCAGATGCTCACCTGTAAGAGCTAGTCCAATGCTTTAAGTAAGGCTTAGTTAGTTTACCACAGTTGCTTTAGAAAAACCCCAAACCACCACATCAGAACACTGACACAAAAGCCCCGCTAATCAGATTTAAAGCATAACAGACAATTACTTAAAAATACATTGAGATTACTGATTTTGGACAAACGTGCAAGTGTTTTATTAGGGCTAATTTTGGGCCAACGTATCTTTTTAATGCATGGAGTCCTAATACAATGCAGTTCTTAGATTTTTGTTTCTGTACTGTTAGTGGCAAAAGGAGTTGGAAATGCTCAAATGAAGGTGTTTTTTTTTCTTCTTCTTTTTTCCACAAGAAAGAAGCAATAAACTCATGGGACCTGAAAAAAAAACAGTTCTCCCTTTAGTTTGACAGAACAATATCTGCACTTAAACTGATACGTTAATTGAGTCTGGCAGCTTCCATTTAATTGTGACTCATTGCGAATGATCGAGTTAGTCAGCTTCTCAGTTGCAGTTCTGTTTTTGTAGTGAGAATAAAAGAAAATAGGTAGCACATATAATTTTAGTTCCCCCCCCCCCCCCCCAAAAAAAAAAAGTCTGCAATTTTGAATATTTAAAGATCTGTGATTTTCTTGATTTTTTTTCAATCCATTTCATACATTTTTGACCACAGTAATTTTAGAATCTACCTATGAAAGTCAGCCTCACAATTTATTAGCTGTTATCACAACCATTGCAGATTTAATGCATATGGGAAACAATTATGCACAACTAAACTTATTTGGCGTAGTTATGCTGCAACAATAATACTAGTAAATTTCAGTACTGGCTAGTAAAAAGAAAAATGCCTTGACAAGGAGTAGCCTCAGAATCTGGAACCAAATTAATCCTGCTGTAACTTGCATGATGCTGTTGTTGAGTTAGAACAAAAACAAGTGCAATGATTTCCTTTAACAAGGTAAGGAAGTAACACTGTGGATCAACCTCATGAGAAATATCCATCCTCTAAATCTTTTTAGCCTAAAGAATAGTGGTGGAAAATAGGGAAATGATGCAGGAGATTAAACTCACTTTACCCACCTGTAGAAAACAGTCAGCCATTTTTATCTTCTGATTTGTATTATACTTACTATTAAGAAAACTGAAGTTAAGATGAAGTCTTACTTTGCTAGGAGTCAAACACTTAATTTAATTGTACCCATATCAAAAAGGCTTTTAGTCCAAGCTAACTGTCTTAACTCAGAAAAGAGAGGGTGGAAGGGAAAAGAGGGACAAATGAATAATGATGCCTGCAAGGTCTTTGCCGAATTAGAATAGACTATTGGGAACACTGGTAAATCCATTTGGTTACTACCAATTAGTTACAGATCTAAAGAAATGTTCTCCATCCAATTTGCCAATGCAGTCTGGTTTATAAATGCTAAGATATACGATGGCTTGATTAAATCTTCCCAAAATAATTAAGTTTTAGGAGTTTCTTCCCGACTTCTGTAAACCAGAGTCACAAGGCACTTGTGAAATTCTGACTATTGTCTAGCAACTCTTCTAATAACTACATAATAATATCCTGTGCTTTTAAAATGCTTTCCAAGCAGACAATAGTATTTTGGTTGTGGGTTTGTTTTTTTTTTTAAGTAAAATTTGCGAAAGACAGAGGAAAGAGCTTTATCTGAAAAGGAACATGGGAGGAGCTGGTGTCTGAGGTATCAATTCACAGAAATCTGCACTGGTGCAATACTGAACTCTTGAAAGGAAGGAGCTGCTAGGGTTTCTGCCATAACTGTCAGTGTTTGCGATATTACCAGAGCTCTTGTCGGTTTCCAGAATGTTTGGAATTGCTATTTAGTGTGTTTGTATATAAAAAAATAATCCAGGAGTCAGGAAAAAGCACTCAATTGCAAAACAGCTTTAAAATGTTACAGTAATACCTGGTATTGATGTGCGATACTGGTTAATTAAAGGCCTACTACTCCCACAGAAACATGAGAAAAAAATTGTGAATTATCTTCATCTATGTAATATCTCATCTCAGAAATATAGTTTAGTAGGACTATCCCTGATTCCTTATCTGAGATTGAAGATAACTTCTCCATAAGATGTCAGAATTTAAAAATTGAAGCTTCCCTTTTTTCTGGGGTAAGATATCATTACAATTGCTGTGCCTTTATACAAAAAAGGAGTTGTGTATAACTTCCAATGATTGATGTCGCAGTTATTTCTATTGTGCTAATGCATAATGCTTCTTGCATTTGTTTTTGTAGGACAAACCTACATCCATCAGTGGAGCCTTATCTTGCCAGCTTTTCCACTATTTTTATTTAGCTAATTCAACCGTTGCATTACCTAAAAGGATCTAATTAATCATTATGTTCCTAATCTTGGCTTTTATTGAGACCACAGTTAATTAAGTTTACAAATTGACATGGCAAAGTTTGATCCAGACAAATTACCTCGGAGGAGGATTTGTATCAATAAAAATCTCTGGACCAATATATTGTTGGCTTATGCAGCTGGTGATAAAGATCTGTCCGGGTAGTCCCGAGTCAGGGATGGCTGGTAAATGCAGTTGTGCAATGCACGCCAACTTGCTGAAACTGCCTCAGCACATTGGAAGCTGGAGAATGCCGTGAGCTCTTGTGAACGGTTTTGCAGTGAAAGAGGCTGATCTCACAGGTGTTCAAGGCCCTAGCTCCTGCTTAAGTCAACGGCTTCTCCACATCTAGTGGGAACAAGAAGGGCCCTTCCTCATGTCTCACTGGGAATTGTCCAGCACCACCTAGGAGGCCTCGGCCTGTGGGTGCTGAGGGGCTGAGGCTGGCTGGGCTGCAGGGACTGGGGCAGGCCCTGGGCCGGGGCTTTTTTTTGGAGCCTGCGAGCCGAAAGAGGCTGACAGGACCTCCACGGAGACGCTGGGGAGGCAGGGCCTGAGCCCCCACTGCTGCACAGCGAGGGGGTGGCCATGCTTGGTCCGGGGAGGCTGGGCCCATGCAAAGGGTGTCTCCTTCTCCTGCAGATTGGGAGCTGCAGAAGGGGCTCAGTGCCCTGGGTGGCTGCTGAGCGGTGAAATCTCTCTGTGGAGGCCTTGGGGCCAGCCATACCCCGACAACACCTCCACAGCCAGGGGGGTAGGGGCAGAGTCCCTCTGTGGGGCACGGGGGCCCTGACCCGGCTCCCTGAGGTGTGGGTGCTTGTGGGGACCCGGGTCCCGGGCGCTGTGGAGAGGCTGGTTTTTTTTCTGGGGCTATTCTGCCTGGTCTTTATTCCCCTGGGTGTCCATGGCAGGGCCAGGGTGGGCTCTCCTCCTGAGGGCATCCCCCTGGAAAAGGGCAGCAAGAGCACATTTGCCAGCTGGCTGCCAGCCTGCTGAGGAGAGCTGGGAACCAGAAGCGGTGGGAGGGAGGTTACAGGCCACAGTTAAGTGAGGCAGGGGTGGACAGGATTGAAAATGAGTGGTGCAGGGTGATGGGAGAAGGGGAAACTTCAGGAATGGTAAAAGAGGGCAGAAAGAGGCCCATCTCATGTGTAGGCACACAAATGCATGAAGCATTGTTGAGGTAACTGAGACCTGGCTGGCTAGCTGGTGTGATTGGAGTGCTGCCACAGAAAAACAGGCGGGAAGGTGGGGAGGATGAGGAGATGCGAGGGAGCGGCTTGAATATATGTGGAGCTGAGAAGTGTGCCAGGCTGGCAGAGAGCCTGTGGGGCACGGCTGGGGGAGAGGCCTGGTGGGTTTGTTAGCCCAGTTCCCAAACAATTCAGTACTTGTGTTTCTAGAGACACAGGTAAAAGGAATCCTTCAGGTTTTGTGGCAGGTAGTTGGTGAAACAGCATTAGAAATGCATTAAGAACACTGGGCACTTGTTCTGGAAAAATAAGCCTGTGTATGAATGCTTTGCTTTACTGGATGTCTTACTTTTTCCCAGTGTAATCAATGGTGAATATGTTTCAAAGTGTTTTTCCAGTATCTGCAGGCTGGGCCGATTAGATACAACAGTTCATCTAAAGTGTCCATTGTTCATTACAGAGGCTAGATGAAGCACTGCAGGTTTTTTTATTTACTATCATATTGTTTGTTACATTCCCTTTTTTGTCTTAATGTGAAGCATATATTCGTATTCGTTGTCCACCTTGCTGTCTCCTGTTGTAGTCTGACTCTAATCTCTGCTTTAAGGGTACTAAGAATCCTGTGCTAACATGAAACCATGTTGATATTTCTGTGGCTGCAGTATGGTAGGTAGATAGATATCTCTGTTCCTGTTCAGTGTGGTGCTAAATATTCTTTGGTACTACTAGACCAAGGCTGTAACGGGCAGGACGCTCATTTCATGCGGAGCACATTTGAACATTTTAATACAGAATGGCTGATTTTGTAACCTTAGTTATTGTGATACTTAAGTACAGAGAAACATCCCTGCAGTTACATTTTTCAGAGTAATGTGCTATTACTGGAACTAAATTATTCATATGAAAAGGTTGATTGATCAAACACAAGCTGCTATAATGTAAGGGCTAAAACAAGGTCAAGCTTATTTTACAGATATACGGAAACTAATAAGATCAGTAAATTGCACATACAGTCAGGTATTGCCACTCATTAATATAATTGTTTTAATTGTTATATTTTGTAGGCTGTTTTCCACTTATGACTTTCTCATAGACTGCAGTGTGCATTTATTCATCCTGGCCTGTAAGCACTTTACAATATATTTATTAATGCTAGTATTAAACCCAGGTCCTCAGTTGGTTATACACTCCTATATCATACAAGAATTGCAGTAAACCTCTTGCAATATCTTGACATGTCAAGTAAAGATTATACTGGTTCAGTGATCTTTCTCCCAAGTACAAGCAATCTGTTCTCAGAGGTACATAATTCACAAAAAAATTAAAGCCAACAGAATAATAATCATGAGTAGTTTATCTGGTGAATTTCACAATCAGATGTGGTATAAATAATTTATGTATTAATTTCAACATTGCATGCATTACCGTTCCTAAACAGTGATTACATCTTGTCAGAGAATCTAGGGACTCCAGCTGTGCAATAAAGCAAGTACAATTTAGGACAGGTCAGACAGAAGCTTTATTAACTGTGAACATGGTGAGAGAGCAGTCAGACAGCACCTCCTGCTGTTGCCCTGCTCTATGCCAAGTGATTGCAGAGTGACAGAGAAACAAGAAAGAGGCGAGGAAAAACAATAATTTCAATGTTAACAAATCCAGTTGTCCATCTCGGGTGGGGTGGACTCCTTAAGTAGCTTACTAACTGCCACCATTCTAAGGAGTCAAACAGTAAATAACACAATAATATGGAGAGGTGGCTCTTGGTGGAGCCTAGAATGGCACACCCGGCATTATCTGAGGTCAGAAGTGAGGAGCTGCAAACAATCACAGCCTGTTAGCTTCTAGGCAAAGAGAACCTTCCTTTAGGAAAGATAACTTCTTAGCCAGACCTCATAAATATTAATAATTTTACCACCACGGTCAAACCCTATCACATATGCAGCAGGGGGGAAAAAAAAGTTAAGGGTTGCAATAAGTGGACTGAAATGATGCCATGCAACTTCTCTGACCGGTTACACAAACAACACTGCTTGAGGAATTAAGATGAAGAATTTTATCATGTGCTATATTCAATAGCAAAGAACAGCAAATATGAACATAAGTGTCATGTATATGTGTTTTGCATCAGGTTACTTGGCAATGCAGACTGCTTCCTGATGCTCTGTGTAGTATGTTGTCTGTTCTGGCTACGTTATGTTCTCAGGTCCTGCTTTGCATGTGCTACAAAAATACCCTTGTACATAGGTACATAGAGAATATGTGCACTTACAGGGGATATTTGCTAATGCATCAAAGAAACCCACGTCAATTTGTTACTCAGGGCAGGGACATTACAGGTCCCAAATTTGGAGGAAAAACATTTTGTGAGGAGGGGGAGGGAGCAGAGTAATATTCCTGTCATCTTATCTTTGTCATTGTCACAAGCAGACTTGGTTACCTGAATTTTCCAAAAGCTAATTATCTGCTTGTATCTGACACCTCCTATGAGTTCATCCTTGAAACAGGGGCCCAATACAAGGTATAATTGCATCTTATGTCAGCTTATTGCAGTGACCTTTGCAAGAAATCGTTAATCAATTGCTTGCAATTGCAAAACAATGTACTTTTCAGACATGCCTAAGATCTTCCCCATATTACTGGGATGTCTTCCTGTTGTCTAAACACTGAAAAAAAATGGGGAAAGAGTAATCTGAGAGAGATCAGGGCAGATCAGTTGTGGGCTCTGTTCAGCAACCACTGAGAAGCCGTCTAGAAGCAACCAAGAAGTGATTTATTTAGTTTTATTGCAACAATGTTCTATGATTTTCCCCCAACTGTTTCTATGCCCAGAGTTCCTACCTATTGTCTTTACATTGTTGGCTCTTCACAATTTTCCTTCATTCTGGGCAATCTTCTAGAGTCAGGAGATGCATTTCCTTGTTTGGCTTCAGTTGGACACACAGATTGGTTTTGAAGGTTCGTTGATTTGGTATCTAACAGCTGGGCTGAAGTCTAGCAATTTGCACACAGAAGATGAGCAAGTCCTCTGAAGCTTGTTATTCAATATTAATTTAAGAGGGTTCTGTCTTCTGTACTTGGGTATTTATTCCTTGATTTTAGCCTGTTGTCATACTACTGTGGCTACAGTATGGGGCCTGAGTTTTTCCTGTTGTTTTTTCTTTCATTATTCAAAAATCTTAAGAAAATTTTTATTGCCAGTTTCAAACTGCTGCAAACTTGTCTCTAGTCAGCTGCTGCTACAGCTGAGATCTTACCAGGACTTTCTTTAAAATTGATTGCTGTAATGACTGTGTTGAAGGCTGCTTATTGTCTATTATCTGAGACATGGTTGAGAATCTTAGTTACTTGATTTGTGTTTTTTGCCATTACTTTTATCTACCTCCCATTGTTTTAGTCACATAATAGGTCACCTACATTATTAAGAATTTAACTTAATTATTTAATTTTACGTTTTAAACTGTGCATTCCTCATCATCTCCTTGTTTTTTCTTATTTTTAGACCTTTTAGTCAGTGTATAGAGCCCTGCTACAATTTTTAATTCTATTATTTGACCATAAGCCTAAAAATTAAGTAAATTTGTAAAACAAATTAATTCATAACATGATTATTAAACTAAATGAAGGATAGCAAATTATGAAGATTTACAAAGCTGAATTATGTTGTCTATTATGCATTTCTAAAACAAAAAATAGGAATGCTTGAGAATTAAAATTTCAGCCTATTCAGTGTTCATTGATTAGTCTAGTGAAGCCTCATGGATGATATGATTGGTTCAGGGCAGTTTCCAGTATTGGATGCTGGAGAAAGAAGTCACATCCGAAAAATTAAGGTACAATAACCAGTCTCACTCTAATTGTGAATATTATTTTGTGCAACGTGTAATAAGACCTAAATTAGCTGTAAAAAGCGAATGTAATTGTTTATATTGTTCCAGCTGTGTGTAAGTAGCACCATCCTAAATTGGCTGTATCTGGGCAGCAGTGAGTTTCATGCTATCAAGTTGAAAATCACTGTTTTACTCCCCTTTTACTTGAATTAGCAGTTGGGTATTCTGAACACCTCTGTGAGGAAGTAATGACATGAAAATTATTTTGTTTGCAACATAGGTGCTTTCTCTGAGTAATCTCTCCTCACAACTCCAAAAATGAATTTGGTCTGGTTTGTTTTGTTGAAACTGTTACTGAATAAGGTTCCTGTAGCCATGTTCAATATTTCATGATTTGAGCCTTAGATAAAATATACTTCATCACATAGTTTCACTGCTCACATTTTTTATGTATTAAAATAGAACTGAACAGGATGTTTTAGAAGAACATACTTCATCTAGAAATGCCAATTTGTCAAAACAGGAATTGTGTAGGAAAGGGCTGATTTGATCCATTTTTTTAATTTTTTTTTCCTGTGGAAAAAGCTTTAAGAAACAGATTTCATCTGCTGAGAGCCTCTCATTTCAACATTTCCAACATGCAAGTGGCAGTTTTCTTGTCTTGGAAAAAATATTTAAACTATAATTAAATGCAATAAGAATAAAAGAAATGCAGAGAGTTTTAAGAGAATGAAATAATTCTAGTAAAGTAAGTCAGACTTTAAGTACTTATGACTTTAATTAGACTTTATGGCTCTGCATCCACACTGTTTTCAGCACTCCTGTGCTTGGATGCATCTAGCTCGTATTTCTTAATTTTGCCTGACATACCCTTGGCCTAATGCTACTCTCATTCAAACTGGTAGTAAAATAATGCTACTTCTGTTCAAACTGATAGTGAATCTGCTTTGGGGTTAGGTCAGAGCTGAACACTTGAAGCCCATCTTTACTCCTATGGCAGTAGGCACAGTCCAGGAAATGGCTGCTGTCTCAAGAGCTGCACTGCAGTGTGCTATATCAATCCTGTTGTATAAGAAAACCAAAAATAAAACTACTGCTTGAAAGGCAGTTTCACTGAGAAGCTTCAAATGCACTGCAGTATCATTTTCTGTGATCTTTTGGTGATGTTTGAGAATGTATAGATTACTGTCTGTAAATGTAGTTTTTTGTGTGTCATTATGAGAAGAGTTGGTGTAAAAAAAGTTACCATTTTATATTGGAGAGTCCCTTGGAATCACACTACAAGGGATAAACCCACCAGGCTAGAACTTACCCTGTAATCAGTAAGTTATTAGGAATTACATTGATTTTCAATTGACAGTCTTCTTTCTGCACATTTTCTTTCTTTTTAAAACCATCCTACATAATAATTTGGTGGAGCTATATTCCGTCTTTTCATGTGTTATTAAAAACAATTAACCTATTTAAAAGTCACTGATTTTTGCTAAATTGTACAACACTTAAAGGCTTGGAAATGTTCAGTAAAGATTATTGATATCGTTTGGTTAAAAGAGTGCTTAGGGAATATAGTGTTGTATTTTTTCAAGCTGTGATTCGTTGAAATTATTTCCTTTTTGTCCAGTTAAGTATGGACAGAATGGATATTGTCATGTAAAACACTGCTTTGCCAGAGGTTACCATATGGACCTGTAGAGAAGATGGCTATGGGAGGTTACTTGTTCTTGTATGCTGTGATCAACCCCTTCCTTATTCCAGAGTAATTGTAAAAAGGGATGGCCCTTTGTCACTAATTGAATGATAAGTTTTCTACTTATAATGAAGATCTCACAATACTGAGTTATTGGCTTATAAAACCTTGGCCTAAATGCAGACTTAATACATGGTAGAAAAATAACAATGCATCAATGCCCACAGGGAGAAAGATCTTGAATTATTGGTAATTCTCTGAAAACATTGGTCATGAGCTTCTTGGTAGTCAAAACCTAAATATGGTCTTAGAAATTATTATGTAAAGTTGAACAATACAAAGTCACGTTCCATCTCTCTTATGAATCATTCACACACATGTACATTCCCATGTGGAATACAGCACACTATTCTGATTCTCATCACCTCGCAAAATAGAAGTAGAAAAGAGGGGAGGGATATCTGGGATGAGAGGTGGAGTGGCTTCCATATGTGAGCCAGAAAGGTATTCTGAATAGAATAACTGTGCTTTGAAAAGACTATGTAAATAATAGTTGTCTCTAAAACCAAGAGTAGTGACTTCAGCTGGAGGCACAAGTTTTAAAGCAAAGAAGGTATTTCTTCACGTAAAGCGAAGTATAGATTATGGAACCACTTGTAAAAAGCTGTGAAGGCAAATATATATGGATTCAGGGGATTAGGCAAATTCCTGGGAGGGGTTAAGTGTATTGAGGGCTGTTGAACAGGACGTTTAGAAGTGAGTTCTGGGTAGAAAGTCCTAAGGCAGTAGAAGACAGGAGTGTAAGCACTCTGGGCTTCTGAGAGGACAGAAACACAATCTGAATTATGGGGAAAACCCTTAAGATTATATTGGGTATAGCACTCGTACTTGTGTGCACACATATACAGAATATTAGAAGACACAATAGGATTTTCTTTTTTTGTGTGTATGTGTACAGAAAGAGAGCTCTGTCTTTAAACAGGTATAGCTGGGGGCATGCATCCATACTTAGTATCTTTGCTTTGCTAGTCATGTATTTGTGGGTATTTTTTTCCAGAGGCTACACAGTTTTATACCTGTCAGTTATTGTCACTGTAAAACTAGGAGGTCTCTTTCTGCTGTGCATTCAGTGGAAGATTTTCTTGTGTCACATTTGGGCTGTCATTTCTCAGAACCTGGCTTTGAAACTTATTTGGTGTGGAAGATAGGATCACACTGTTTAACTGCTTGCTCAGATGCGAAGCACAGTTTAGAAATAACATCTGTGCAGCTGTTGGGACATTCACAGGCACTGCCAGGCCTTCTCTGTGATTACAAGCGTGTGAGGATTGCATTCCCTCTGCTGGTTTCCTGTACTCAAATTTGAGAAGGGACATCTTGGATCTTCCCTTTAATAAAGGTCCTTTCTTATTTGATTTGAGTTTGACTTGAGCCTTTCAGGGATTAGGAGTATTAAAAGAGCTGAGCATCCCTGTGGGGGAAAGATTGTCTTCAACTGCTGTTAGTAATCCCCATGCGATGCGGAGCAAGGATGCGCAGGTTGCAGAGAGCTGTAGTTCTGATGAATGGAGGGGTCACAGTGATGCCAGGCTTTTAATGGAGGTTTGATTTTAAAATGTTAACTGGCACAGGGAGCTGGAGTGCTTCCACTGCTCCAAAGGAAGCTGAGAAATGTCTAACTCTAAACACAGGCTGTGGTTTCAGAATTTGGGATTCCTGGTGCTTTCAAGGATATCTTGTGATGGGTTTTGTATGGCCTGCTGTAATGTATGTCATAAAAGTGTTGCAAGCTTAGAAAGGCTTTAATATATGTGTAATGTAACAAAATGAAGGAAGATGAGCTTGGAACATTTTATGGATTTATCACTTCAATTAAAAAAAACCCAACACTTTCACACAAGTATGATTTTTAAGATGTTTAGGATGTTCTCTCTGATTGGCTCAGAGGGAGGGAAAGCACACGGGGACAGATCACAGATATCACAGAATGTTAGAGATTGGAAGGG
>NW_010110089.1:0-837 GCF_000699245.1 Pterocles gutturalis | reverse complement strand
CCCAGGGCCCCATCATGTCACTTGGGGCACGGCAGATGTCTCCAGTCCTGTATGGCAAGATGGTTCATTGGATAACAATGAAGTGAGGCTGCAGGCACAGTCCCACAGGCTCTCCCCACAGCCCAGAACTGCTGGGCTCCCCTCCTTCCTTTCAAAGTGGTTTCAAAGTCAGCACTTGCCTTATTCGGGCAGGTTGTCTCCACTCTTTCTCCCCTAGCCAGAGGGAACAAGGGTGATCCCCTCTGCTCAGCACACATTAGTCGTCATTTGGGCTCTACGTCCTCTTTAGGGTCCTGGGCAGGAGGGAGGTCGAATGCCCAGAATGCCCCAGGAGACCCTCCCAAACTCTGTGTAGAGAGCGGTGGTGGAACATGAACTCAACTATTAAAGGAGAAGGTTACTTATTGTATTACATGGCCCTTCTCCTTGCTCACTAGGATTTGGGGGGTAGGGGAGATTGCTATTCAGGGACTGAAGTCATTCCATTTATAAATGAGGACAGTGTGCTGTAGGGAATCTGAAAGAATAGCGTGGCCTCTTGTTACTCTGCTGTCCCCAGGTTCCTTGTTTTCTTCATGTCTTTCAATATAAGTTGCCCTATGTCATCAACAAGTACATATAACAAAAAGACTCCCAAATGCATTACATCATCAAAAGACATCCTCTACTTCGATCATGTATTTGTAACATGTTGTGCAACATGGCCACAAAGCAACCAACAAAGACAAGAAAAAGAAGCAAGCAAACAAAGGAGATGCCAAAGAAGTGCCACATAGTTACAGTGACCGTTCTGTCCCACTCTCTCTTCATACCCTGTAATCTAAGCAAAAAATCCCC
>NW_010110088.1:72024-98307 GCF_000699245.1 Pterocles gutturalis | reverse complement strand
CTTTAAGTTAACTTTAACCTACGACACTGGTGTTGTTTGTTTTTTGATTTTTGTTTTTTGTTTTTAAATTATGAGAACAGGTGTCCTAAGTCAGAACAACTCTAGCTACTGACTGACTCCCAGAGTGAGGAGTACCAGATGCCTAGAGGAAAAAATATATGAAAAAAAGTAACTTCTAAGCAGCTAAAATGGATAAAGATCAAATAAACAGAATATAAATAAAAAAATACATGAAAATGAGCTTACAGGTTGGCTAACAGCAACTAAATATTACTTTTAAAAACAGAACTAAGGGCATAAGTGCCCCTCATGGAACTTAAGCATGAAAATTAATACATTGACATTGCAGTCAACAGAAAGGAGCTCTTCTAAAAGAAAACCATTCCATTATTGGTCACAACTTTTAGTAAATCTAATTCAACATAAAACACTGTAACCCAAAATAAAACACTATAACTGGTTTATCAGCAAATTCATAAAAACATCCACCATCCACACTCACAGACAATGCATAAAGCACAGACAGACTGCAAACCCCTTATTCACAGTAACTCACAGGAACAGTCAAATCAACTTGATTTATAAAACATATGTGATAAAAATTGATTTGGGTAACAGAAAGTGAGGTGGACCAAGACCCTTTCTGCAACTGAGGTGACTGCATTTGTGAGCAAGAAGGGAAAAATCTGTGTCCCCAGGTGCCATTTGCACCTCCAAACAAATAATACCTTGCCAAGCGTAGAGTAGAGCAGGCTTCTTTCCAAAGTTAAGATGTAACAAAAAGAATTACATAAAAAGGAAATGTCAGTTACGAAACTATGTAATTTTTTTTGTTGAAAAGTACATAGTTTTGTTTGGAAGTACATAATTAAGTTGCAACAGTCAATCTCATAAGATCAGTGTCCAGGATGAAACTTTAGATGGACTCTTGCAACTTAATTATGTACTTTCTGTGTGTCCAAAATGGAGAGCCATGTTACGCTCTCAACACTATTAAATCCATGCAGAATTCAATGGGTATAAGGGGGACCTTTTACTCTCTCAACACTAATTCTTTGCATAATAGCTTAAATCCTTTTATTCTCCTCCTTCTCCCACACCACCTCAATAGTTTAAGGCTGTGGGAAGCAACTGCTTAATCCTCTATTCAGAATATTATACCAAAACGAAACATGAAACACATATTCGGTGTTTATCTTAATGAACAGAAGGCTCTTTGATGCCCCATCTCCCTCTTCTTTAGAGCAGCTAATTCAAGCTCTGTTTTCACACACTGAGGGAAGTTAGAAGTCTTTGTTCTGAATAAAACAAGCAGCACATTCTGAAAGAAGCAGCTCCTAATTTTCAAACATCGTAATGAGGAATACTTTGATTTAGATTTTTTTTTTTTTTAATTTCTTGGGAGTAGTATAAGAGAAGGGAAGTTGTATGTGCCAGCTAGCTGACTCACATTTAGTATAACTATTTTAATTACAGGTACAGTTCAATTTCAGTTAAGTGCTTGTTAAACTGTAAACTATCTAATAATTCAAATAAGCTTGACATAAGATACATTTAATTTATTGTTTGCTACTGTTATGACATTTCTTTTTTGAGCCGGGGGAGGGTGGGGAGGTGTGTGTGTGTCTGTCGATCCCTTTTTTTCTTCTATGAGCTCAAGTCATACTCTCAGCAGAGGAAATAATTTCAGGATGACTTTTCAAACCATAAAACCAGCAATATAAAAGATGAAAGGGGAGGCTTTCTTAAAAAGGCAGAGTGTTTTGCACACCTCATGGAAGCAGCATTCAAACCACATCTCCAGAGTGCTGGATGACATGAGCCCATGGAGGTTTCTGCAAGAACAACAGAATCATCCCTAAAAGTACGGACTTATGTAATACTCACATTTTACCTCTAAAGAAAAACATCTCCCAATGTTTTTCTCAGTCCAGCAGAACAACTTCTGCTTATGATTCTGTCATCTTAAAGGACTAAATGCAAGAGAAACTTGTACAATGGAAGCAGATGAATTCTCCCGGTAGCTGTTAGAAACCTGAATGTAACATACAGGTCTGTTTTCTGCTTTAGTATAAAAGTGGCTCTGTCCTTTGTTTAATGAAGCCTGCTATGCACAATTCCTTGAAGTCAGCATGTGAAAGCTTTACTACTGCTTGTTTCCTGCTATTATGAGGCAAAGCATAAAACTCTTTCTTTATCTCAAAGCTACAGTCATGGGGATTTAGAAAATGTAAGATGGGGCAGTAAATCTTATGTTTTCAAGTGAATAAGACTAATTCAGCACTGACTTTGCATGAATGCTTATTTATTTATTTATTACAGTAAGTAATTCTAACTTGAGTCAGAAACAACTTTCTAATCACTTTTACATAGTAGGTGGGAAACATTTCTCATCTTCTGCTCAGCCAGAGACGATGATACTATCAGGTCTGCACTTAAGTACAATTCTTCCCTCAAGTAACTTTTCTATAAGACCCAGTCACCAGTACTACTTGATGGTCTCACGACTTTCTAATGGCTCTGTGGTTTTGTGTGTTGTTTTTTGTTTTTGTTTTCACCTGAGGGGAGCTGCAGACCAATGGACACAAACAACTTGCACCAAAAATAAGCCGAATATAAAGATAAATCCAAATGTGTTTTTCTTAGGAGGAAATCTCTCCCTCAGCATCAAGAGAGCCCTTTGAAATATTCTGAAAACCCAGTCAGCTTCTCTGTTTTTCTCCCTAAGGGGACAGATCCCCATCTAAAGCCTTGCTAGGATATAAGTCAGTTCTGTTTCAAAGCTCACCATGCCTCCAGTAGGTGAAGAAGAATGAGTAGTCGCATGCTCAAACCTCACACTTCAGTATCCACTGCTTTGACTGTACCTTCTTACAGGTTTTACATTAGTAATCCCTTTAACATAACAATTTTGGAACCTCTTTGTCAGTGAAACACTTTGGTGCCCAAGGCAGCATATTGATTTGCATGCCAGGTTTTCCCTGCCTGATAATATCGGTTGGACACCTTCCCTCTTTTTCTCTGACAATCTCTTAACCAGGGCTGTGACTGCCAGTGTACGAAGTAGTGGGGATGCTCTGTGTCTGCTCTCGTGCAGCCTTTGTAAGGCTCTTTCTAAGGCTCCACAGAAATTGCCCATCACAGCAATACAGGAAATACCACAAGTTCACTTAATTAATCCAAGAAATATGATACAGAAAAAGAAAAGTTTCCAGACAACAAATACTGAGGCATGATGTTGACTAGTGATGGAACAAGGGAAAAATACATTCAGTTTTTACATTGTGTATCTGTAACATTCAGGAACACTGAAAGTTTGTAAAATAAGCTCTAGCCATTGTTGTTAACAGAATAATGTTTTCCTTAGTGAAATTTTGGATTCATTGATATTCATAATTTTCTGATAGCCTGAAAGGATGCTTTGCCATTTGTTTTGGATTCTCAGACTTGGTCTCTGCTGGGTAATGTTATTATAATAATAGCTACCATGGAGGGAACAAACAGTGTCATTCATGAAACAGAGGTAATAAAGCAGCTACGATGAATTCTAAAAACTGCTTTGAAATTTCCTTGATTTGATGCCTTAATCATAAGGAAGCATGCAGTCAGTATCAAAAAACACTCAGGATTCTTGGACATCATCCTAAACTGAATTATACCAGGACTTGTCCTAAGCTTTCTAAACAGCAAATGTTGTTCTAATAAATATCTACATTAACAACACAAGGGAGACCTTTAGCTAAACTTTTGGGGAACCCCTGAATTCTTTAATTTTTTACTGGCATTTTTTATCGACCCTTCCCCAAGGCCACAGCATTAACTCTGCCTTAAAATCACTCACTGTTCTTATGAGGACCAAAGGGTGACCTGCTGACACACTTTCCTTCATGTGGCCATTTTTTTCTGCCTGGGCAGAGATCTGGCAGGCTTAGATCTCTTGAAGTTCATTGGCGAGGTTTGTGAGATAGCGAGATGTGTGAACACACATAACATTTCACAGATAGTGAAAGAAAAAACTGAGACCTAAAACTGGCAACTTTGCCACAATGCTGCACACTCTCAAACACACAGATTTGAGCAATGATGTTGCAGTCCCAATGTCACTTCCCAAGAGTGCATTCGCGGGGTGCCAATACTTCTTAAAGTACAGACATTGCTGTGGCACACTCAGCAATAACCTCTGTAAGACAGGACCAGTGTTTTTATAAGCAGAATGTCCTATGGTGTTGGCTGGCATAACTTGGCTTTTGTCAGGTTGTCATTACATTGCTCATTTGTATGAGCTTCTGAAATCCACTGCACCTGAAATCCACTGCTCTCCAAGTCATGGGAGTGAGGTAAGTGTGGTGGATAAAGACTGAACACCTGTAATTTTGTAAGCACAGGATAGGTATTTAATCAATTGCAAGTTCAGTGTGCAGATCTACTAAAAAGAAGACTGGAACAGAAAATTAAGGTAGAAAATATGAATATTATAATTTATTTTACTTTTTACTTCCTTCTAAAGACTGTAGGTAGTGTGCTTCAGAAAGAATTAACCACTCTTGGTATTACATCAGCTTCAATAAGCTATCACACCATAAATCAGTCAGAATTTGTGCTTCAGATTCAGTTCAGAAGAGCTGAAGCATTTCAAGACATGAGCAATTCTTATGTGTACCACTCGCTGTCTCATGCTGTAAATCAAGATCTGTGATAAACTAGAGAACTGCCTCTGAAAGAGAGACTTAGACAAGGTTAAAAGAAAACACTGATCCAAGCAAGGCGTCGGTAAAGGACGAATGCTGCCAACTCAGAAAGAGCTGCTGTCAGGGAAGAGAAGCAAGGCAGCATGCACTTAGGAAGCCCTGGCCTTTTTCCATGGCAACCCGTTACATCTGAGCTCTGCAGAAGTAAGGGACAAAGAGTACGGGCTGCTGCTGCTGCTGTGTCGAGTGAGGGATTTTGCAGTTAAGGTGTAAACACAATGATTAAAAATTACTTTAAAAAACCCACTTTTTCCCACTGTTTCAATTTCAGATATTTTTTAACAACAGCAAGGCTTTAGAAAGCAAGGCCCAGTGTAAGGGACTGTTCACAAACTTCCCTCTTCAGGCAAGGAAGAGAAGGCAAGATGGCACAAGTTCCCTTCTCAGGATGAAGCTACAACACTCACAAGGGGTGTGGGGGCCCTGATTCATTTATCTCTTCCCTTGAGGGGCTTCAGACTCTAGTTTGTCACCAGACGTAACAATAAAACAATATTTTTTACTTCCCTTGTTTCTTTGGAGTGCTCAATTTTTTGAATGTTTTTTCTTACATCCTGACACAATACTACTGAAGTGGTAATATTGGCTACTGCTATTCAGACTATTCTATGAGATCCATATTCTAAGATGTTAAAGAACACTATTGGGGCTAATGAAGGGAAAAATCAGAAATACAGCTCTTCGTGTTTTCTGGTTTATTTGGTATTGTCAGCTGTACACTTCTTTCTTTCTTTCTTTCTTTCTTTCTTTCTTTCTTTCTTTCATGCAGTATATTTGCCAAAGAGATCTAGAATGCAGAAACAGGCTCCTTTTATTATTGGATAAGTAGAAATATCATATATTTGGGGCTTTACCAAAGAACAAAGAAATTTAAGGAAACAAGTACACTGATAATCCTTCTTTTTAATTCTTGCCCCACCAATGAAAAGTGCTGTCTTACTACCATAAATGAAAAGCATGACCATGAAAAGAGCTTCATATTTAAAGCATCATGAAATAAAAATCTTTAGAAATGGATCACAGCATATACAGCTACTATGCCTAACAGACACTGAGTGTTATTACTCTTGTCAAAGAAAGCTGATATGAGCTTAGCTGCATAACCTTTGGCCTCATGTTGCACAACATGAGATATGCAAATTCCACAATATGAAGCAAAGAATGTTTTATTACCTTAGCCTTGCATTACAAAAACTTGTTCAAATATGTTCATCTAATACTCTCTCTTTATTTTCAACCTTGAAAGATGCTTAACTCAATATATAAGACAATTTGAATGGCTTCAATCACACACAATGAGACCTCTCCTCAGATAGCCTTGCCTTGGCTTAGTCTCTCTATCTGAGCAGCTGGGAGCTCTGTTTTGCAGCTGAAATGACTCAATCCTTTTTTAAGATTATACTTTTTAAGATTATTATTTAGGCTATTTTGTTTATTAGATGACTTCATGCAACAGACAACCTCTTCTGAATTGAACTAACCAGAACGGCTATTTCAGGCTTCCCAAGCTTCTAATATTTCTGGAATCAACCCTTCTGGGCTGACCAGGCCTCTGGTGGTCTTACATCTCTAGGAGACAATCCTACAGGAACTACATCACCCTACCGTCGTACTTTGTAAGAGATACAAGAGACCTAATTCAAAACAGCAGCTAACTTCAGACCAGTTAGAACCGCAGTGATTAATCAAACTGTTCAAACATTTGACTGCAAACCCAAGATGAAAACTTTGATAATTAAGAAGTGTGAAATTAAATGCATGGCAATGCAGTTAAAGGTTGCATGTATCAAACACTCATGTGGGTGCATTTCATGCAGAACTAGGATATTCATTTACCTCCCTGAAACTCTTCTGACTTCTTGCGTATGGCAAGATATGGGGGAAAGTAATATGTAAAGGATCAGTCCTGTTTCATTTTATGAGAACAATAACAGTCCCACAGTATTTTGTGGGTTCTCACACACAAAATCTTTTACTGGTACTCAGTGTAATTTTTCCAAGGACCTCCTCAATAATGTTTAAGGGTTCTAGAATGTCTTTTATGTTTATTATAACCGTTCAAACATACTGAGCAGTTTTCAACAGGGAAATTCTACTAAATCAGTGAGACCAAAAGGCAGCTGCTAGCCCATCAACCTGGATGTGTCATTCTATTTTAGGGTGTCCTAAAGATGAAGTGTTTATCAGATAAAGTTAGCCTGGATGGTGACATGGCATCTCTACCCTTTTCCCTTTCATTATAATTCCCATTATGACTCTAGCCATACAGCTTTTGCAAATGAGGAGGCATCAATACAACTATGAAAAGAGATCAGAAAGATGCAGTATAAGCTGGCATTTTGTGGCCACGGCAGGCAGTCAGCTTGAACTCCTCAGGAGAGACAGAGCACTACTGACAGCTACATATCCAGTCCTTTTTCAGCAAGCTGCTGAAACTTCAGTGGTCTGGAACTAGTCTGGGAGCTTTTTCACAATGGTCAGCATTTATTTTTTTTCTTGTCTTCTGACCTAAAGACCATGCTCTCCAGAGTATGAGAAGGCTTAGCATGTGACATACCTCTTGCTCTCTATTCATTCTAACAGTATTTTGTTCCATCCTTTTTTTAAAAGACTTCCCAGCTATTCTAATATCACAACCTCCACATAGTGTGAGAAGTGATAAAAAAACCTACATTTTGCTCAGAAGAGAGACTCTCTAGTGTCCCAGGGAGTCCTACTCTCTCAAATTCCAACTGGAGATGGATTTTTCAGAGGAACGACATCTCTCACAAAGTTTGAGAACAAACAGGTAAATAAATAGGTAAGTAAATAAATGTCTCAAACACTTGTTTCCTTCTATGTATCTGAACATTCCAGAAATACATTTATTAAAATCCTCAAGTTATGATGAATCACACAATTTTTCTAGGATTGGTGGAAGTGGCAAAGTTGGAACACTTCACCTGTCTTGAACACAGAACAGTAAAAGGAGGGTATTATAAATTAGAGGGTCAGAAACATGGTAATTTTACGGTCCTGCTCAGTCTTGGCTCACCCATAAGGTCAAACCAATCAATTGATCAAAAAAAGAGTTTTCTTTCTGAGGACTTGACAATGCCAGTCTTGCCAAATACACCCATTACAGCTCTTCCCTTTCTTCTTTCTTTATCAGAATGGTGCTGTCAAGTTCAGTAGGTGATCATATTCACCAAATTTGGGGATGTGTGATATGTTTATAATTTTATCTGAAGATATTCTCTGAGACAGAAGTTAAACACATCACCATACTGCTCTGCTATTTTTGCTTTTTGACTACTCTGGTATTTGTTTCCTCCACAGATTTTGTCCCTTGATCTATACACATGGAAGAGATGAAGCCATGTGTCAGGGGCATCAGGCAGTTTAACAACAGTTGCTTGCAAGCCAGGTTAGTCAGTAATGTATTCAGAGCCTATGAAAGCCGACAGGATCCTCCACAGCTGTAAAACTCTCTGGCAAGAATCAGCAAGAACATATCTCCTACCCTCCATGCTGCTGAGATGCGGACTCACCTTTTCAATACATTATGAAATTCTGCCATGCTAACTGAATATGCCCCATCGGGTTTTAGTCCTTTATTTTTTGTATTTTGTTTTGCAGTGGAGACAGTGAGTATTTCACCCAAAGACAGGGGACAGATCAGCTTGTTTCACGCAGCTGCTTGTTGAACGGACATTTATTTAAAACTCTTCCTGTCAGAACAGAATGATCTATTGGTACCACAAAATGGCGTGATGCCCAGAGACAGATTTTGTGAATTTCTGCTTTCATGAACAGGAAGACATTTTCAAGACTAATTTATGAAACAGAGAGCAAAATGTATCTTTAAAACTTCTTAACACAGCCATAAAAATTTATTGCTCTTAAACACCTATGATGTTACTCAATTAATGGATTGGTATTGCTACTCTCAATTTATAAATTCCAATTTATAAAATTCTCAATCTCTTTTTTCTACCCTTAGTTTGCCCTCTCCTTGTTCTCATGCACCCCCTTTTGTTAACCTTCAGATTTTTTAGATTATTAAAGAAAATCAGGAATGTTCTCCGGCAGTTACACTGACTTGTACTTTAAATAAGGGACTCACTTTTCCCCTTAGAGCTAAATTTCAATTATTCGGAATTTGGAACAATCTAAGGGCATGTCCATTTTTGTAAAAGCAATGAAATCAAATATGATGAACTTGTAAAATATGTCATTAATTAGTTTCAGACAGGAATTTATCCATTATTATTACACAGCATTCTCACTTTTAGGTAGGTAGTCGGAAAATGGCATTCTGTTTATGAAGAAACTATGACAGTGATATTTTCTAAATATAATTTCAGGAAGAAAGCTGAAGTATTCTGATCTCCCAGCTAATAAAACCTCAAAGAAATGTTTGTTTCAAAGACATTCAAATATTTCATTTCCATGCAGTCAAACCTTTTGTGAATACTGAAATGCAGGATATATTAAGCAATACATTTAAAATACAATGAAAAAAATACTAACTACTATGTCTAGATGGCCTGATAGAATAATTTTAGACTTTTTTCCTGTAAAATGTTATATCAAAATAAACAGATTTCAATAAGATAAATGCCTGTTCAAACAGTGAAAATTATAACCAGTTCCACACTCTTTTTCCCTCCTAGTCCATTTGCTTATTCAAACGACTGGGCAAATCAAAGGCATGAAAGTTGATTTTTTATTATTGTTAATATTACTTTCTATTTAGAATCATTACTTTTACGAAAAAGAGGATTAGAATGTAAGACTCAATTAATCCTTAGACATCTACTGGGATATGGAGAAGGCTGAGGTACTCAATTACATTTTTGCCTCAGACTTCACTGGTAAGTGCTCAAGCCACACCACCCAAGTCACAGAAGGCAAAGGCAGGGACTGGGAGAATGAAGAACCACCAGCTGTAGGAGAATATCAGGTTCGAGACCATGTAAAGAACCTGAAGGTGCACAAGTCCGTGGGACCTGACGAGATGCATCTGCGGGTCCTGAGGGACCTGGCAGATGAAGTTGCCAAGCTGTTAACCATCATATTTGAGAATCCATGGCACCCTGCTGACTGCAATACGGAAAACATAACCCCAGGGAACTACAGGCTGGTCAGACCCACCTCTGTGCCTGGCAGGACCATGGAGCAGATCCTCCTGGAACTACGATAAGGCACATGGAAAATAAGGAGGTGTTTGGTGACAGCCAACATGGCTCCACTAAGGGTAAATCATGCCTGATAAATTTGGTGGCCTTCTACAACAGGGTTACTGTGTTGGTGCATAAGGGAAGAGCAACTGATGTAATCTACCTGGACTTGTGCAAAGCCTTTGACACTATTCCGCATGTCATCCTTGTCTCTAAATTGGAGAGATGGATTTGATGGATGGACCACTTGGTGGATAAGGAATTGGCTGGATGGTCACACTCAAAGAGTTGCAGCCAATGGCTCAATGTCCAAGTGGAGACCAGTGACAAGTGGCGCTCCTCAGGAGTCGGTATTGGGACTGCTGTTGTTTAACGTATTTGTTGGTGACATGGACAGTGGGATCAAGTGCACCCTCAGCAAGTTTGCTGACAACACCACACTCCATGGTGCAGTCAACGCACTGGATAAAAGGGATAATATCCAGAGGGACCTGGACAGGCTTGAGAGATGGGCCTTTGCAAACCTCATGAAATTCAACAAGATCAAGTGCAAGGTCCAGCACCTGGGTTGGGGCAATCCCAAGGACAAATACAGGCTGGGAGGAGAATCGATTGAGAGCAGCCCTGAGGAGAAGGAGGTGGGCATGTTGGTTGATGAGAAGTTGAACACAACCCAGCAATGTGCACTTGCAGCCCAGAAAGCCAACTATATCATCAGCTGCATCAAAAGAAGCATGACCAGCAGGTCAAGGGAGGTGATTCTCGCCCTCTACTCTGTTCTTGTGAGTCCCCACCTGGAGTACTGCATCCAGCTCTGGAGTCCTTAGCACAGGAAAGACATGGACCTGTTGGACGAGGTCCAGATGAAGGCTCGACAAATGATCAGAGGGTTCGAGCACCTCTACTATGAAGACAGGCTGAGAGAGTGGGGGCTGTTCAGCCTTGAGAAGAGAAGGCTCCAGGGAGACCTCATAGCAGCCTTCCAGTACCTGAAGGGGGCCTACGGGAGAGATGGGGAAACACCATAATAGTGAGTGTAGTGATAGGATGAGTAGTAGCAGTTTTAAGATGAAAGAGGGCAGATTTAGATTAGATACTAGGAAGAAATATTTACTGTGAGGGTGATGAGACACTGGAACAGGTTGCCCAGAGAAGCTGTGGATGCCACATCCCTGGAGGGGTTCAAAGCCAGGCTGGATGAGGCTTTGAGCAACCTGGTCTGGTGGGAGGTGTCCCTGCCCTTAGCAGGGGGGTTGGAACTATATGATCTCTAATGTCCCTTCCAAACCAAACCATTCTATGATTTTATGATTATATGATTCTATGATCTGCAACAGCATTTCCACCCTTTTTGTTTAATTTTCTATTTCAAGGAGATGTCCAGGTCATATAAAATTATTTCTTTTCCAGAAATAGCTCAAGTTTGGCTTGGTTTTATAATATATAATATTTTTTCTTTTTGTCTTTTTTTTTCCCCCAATAATTCTTGTATTTACTAAGGGATCTACTAATTTCTTTATGTCCAAGATAAATTCAACCAATTCTCGGAAAGAAAAGTATCAGCCTCAAAAGAAAACTGGAGACAAAAAACAATCTGGTGGCTCGTCGATATACACACACTCCCATGCAGAAACACACTAATCGTAATCAATAAAATACATCTGTCAAAAACATGTAATGTAACTCCTAAAGAAAGCCTAATGAGTAAAAAAATGGAAAAAAGTTTTCTTAGTGGGCTTTAGAGAAGCAAGACTCATTTATAAACCAATTTCTGATTTGTGGATTGTCCTGGGTTAAGCTGAGACAGAATTAACTTTCTTCATAATAGCTAGCAAGAGGCTGTGTTTTGGATTTGTGCTCAGAAGAAAGCTGATAAAAAGTGATATTTATGCAGCTGCCAAGGTCTTTCAGCTTCTCTGGCTGTACAGAAAGAGGAAAAGCTGGGAGGGAGCACAGCCCCAGTTGCTAGCCCAGGATTTGAGCTTAGGTTCGGGACTGAGACCCAAAGTGGCCAATAATCTATTCCATAACATACACGTCATACCCAGTATATAGGTGAGGACCCTCCGGAAGCTATTCCCTTTTGTTCCGGATCTCTTTTGCTCCGGGTCATCTCATTCTAGGTGGTCCCTTTCCCAAGGCCTTCTCTTCCCCCAGTCAGCTCTCTGTCTGGGACGCTCGGACTGCTATCTCCATTCCACGAGTGTGGTTTCAGGACTCTCCCTACTCCAGGATCGTTAACCGGGAACAGGCTGAGCCTTGGTCATCGGGTCGGGGGGGGCAGTATCACTGTGTATCACTCATTTGCATATTTGTATATACTCTTATTTTCAATTTTATTGTAGTTTAGTTATTACATTGTTCTTATCTCAACCCACGAGTCCTTTTTCCCCTTTACCCCTTTAATTCTCTTCCCCACCCTCGGGTGGCAGGAGGGTGAGCAAACGGGCATGTGGGTTGGCTCCCAGCCAAGGGTAAACCCATCACAGGACTAACAGGGGATCTATCACAGTCCAGAGAGATTTTATATTTTATCTTTAATCTTCTCAGCAGTACAGCTTTTGGTGTTGAGTTTCTCCTTCTGTCAGGCCTCCCTCCCTCAAGTGTTTTCACGTTTTTCTCTATTGGTTCTGCTCCCTTGCTGTTCTTATCCAGACATTTCATGTAGCAGCAGTGGTGAGGCTACTCACTTCTGTTGCTAACTCACACTCTATGAACAATATCCACTGAATCATCTTTTCTCTGAACCTCACAAGCAGACATTTTTTTCACAAATACAATGAAAACAAGAGTTGGAGATCTCACAAATCAAGTTCAAATACTCATGTAACTTCCAACATATTTCTTCTCATAGTGGGGTCAGAAACTCTGAAGAGGTTCCTCCTAAGTCCCTTGGTCAACACCTGAAACACAGATGTGTCAGCAAAATGTATGTATGTTCACTTTTGTTTCCTGTTAAATGTTCAAAAACTTGCTTGAAGGATTGACCATGCAGTATTATTTACCTCATATATTCCAAACATAATCCTATTCTATAAAATAAATCGAGTCTGGCTTTCAAGCAAATTATACAAATAATGAACACTGAGGTTTAAAAAAAAATCACATTTTCTCATTCTTTTCTATAAGCACAAGGACAAGAAATGTATTATTGTTAACATAATAAAACAAAGCATCACAAGAGCCTAGGTGTTTGCTATTTAGGAATCATACCACACAGGGTAAAACTATGAGAACAGTGGAAGAGTTAGGAATTCTAGGCATCAGCCTGTACCTTACCGTAACTGGATTACCCTTTTTTTTTTTTTTTTTTAATGGCAGTTCCTCTAAATAAAGATCACAGTCTTTTTAAAAGCAAACCAAGGCTATATTCGGATCTCATTTGAAGTTGTATCAATCTAGGAGAAATCCACTGATCAAATTTAACCTTATCCTGATTTTCTGCTCCTTTTTAAATAAAAATTTCTTAACATACATACAGCTGCTCTAAATCTACTCAAAATTCAGGCTATTAATTTTCTAAATTACTTACACAGATTTTGTTGCATTCCTTTACCAGTTTTCCCATAACTGTATTTCCTGGTCTTTATTCTTTCTACATTGCTAAAGCTGTGCATTCTCACAATGCAGAAAGTTTCAAGTGGCAAGGTGATACATAGACTACGTGGAATGTTACTTTTTAGATGCTTATCTTGGGAAGAAATAAAAAGGAGTGAGAAATATTATTCCAACTCTGGAATAATTTCAGAAGCTTCCAGTTGATCTTTTTGTCTACCAATATGTGACCACAAAGCTCCTGGGAGTGGATGGAAAGTAACAGGGAACAGTTTTTCTTAAAATAAAAACAAAACCTAAAAAAAAAACCAAAGAAAAGAAAAGGGTTTATCAAAAAATGTAACTTCCAGCGTAGTTGTGTGAGAGATGAAATAAATACCACTACATTGCAGAACTCATAAATTTCAGTCCTCAGGGCTTGCTGTTACTTCTTGCCTTCTACTTTCTGAATATTGATAGCTTATGTTTTCAAGCTTTTCTCTGAAACAATGATCTAGAAAACTAAACTTTTTTAAACAAAGAATGTTCTTAGTCACATGACTAAGCTTTAAGGAAAATGTTTATTGTCTCAGACTTGTGAAAAAAATCTGAACTGATGAGATCATTGAACCTGCGCTCATTTTAAGCATTCTTAAACTGTAGGTCTATTTCTTCAAGTGTGTGTATATATATATATGTATATATTCATTATAAATTCCTATCTTCTGCTTTACTAGTCCCATAAACTAAGTGAAACAGAGTAGTACAAAAGTACTCCCAATAAACATACATGGTGTTTCAGAGTACCTTCTTTTGCACTGGTCAAGGAATCAAATGTGCCTTGTCAAACACTTGGGGACTCCATAGATTAAAACTTTGAGACATGAAAGGAGAGAGTGAAGGGACAGCTTCACAAGATGTGGCAGTTACCCACGCTTACCTAGGCAGTGCCCACGGACACACACCATTCAGATAGGATGCCAATCAGATACAAGGGGATTGTTAGTGGCAAAACAGTTGTTCTTATGTTCCTAATAACATAACAGTGCATCTGTATATTTATGAGTATTCTGTAATATTAAAAAAACCCCAAACAACAAAAAACCCAACCCAAGAACAAACCACACACACACGGTGGCTTCCAGCCTTCAACAGTTCACTGGCCATGCCCTCAATGACTACAAGCTCTTCATGCACACGAAGCCCCAAATGCCAGCGAGAGCCACGTGTGGTCTCCTGAGATGAGATGGGTCAGCAGCTAAGACCCAGTACAGCTCACTCAGCTTGGCACCATTGTTCCACCTGCCTGCAAGGAGGCTCATAGCAGAGTGGCCAATCTCATCTGGTGCTTCCGCTGCCCTTTCTTTAGTCTCCCTGTCCCTGCCAGGACAGTTTGCAGGTTGAAGGTCACAACTCTGTTTTGATCCCTCCATAACAGCATAAGGTCCCTAAACCAGAATACTTAGATGCTGGAAGCAGTTTCCAATATAAACATAAAAACAGGACTGGAGGGAAGAGGGAGATTTTTAGCACTCTTCTGTTTGAAAGTAAGAGGGAAGATGCCTGACAATGAGCAAATGCCCAGATAAAGGTATTAAACCTCTGTAAAATCCTCCATGAATATTACACAACACATAACACCAACAAAATTTTTAAAACATGGCACTGAATTAACAAAAAGTCATATTTCTCTTAACATATAAAGCATTATGCTTTACAAGACAGTTTCAAATTTTCAGCTCCAAACAATACAGCTTTCAAGTTCACAACATTTGAGCCAAATCTCCTCTTAACTCACTAAAACCACTACAGTGAATCAAATCACAGTGAAACTTTATGTCTTCCTACCCAGGCACGTAACTCCCACTGAATGCCATAGGAATTGCACATACTCAGAGACAGGCCATACTCAGCTTCTTCAGCTTTACTATGACTGCAGATGCATTGTGTGTCTTGGACAAGCATGAAAATCTCAAAGAGGGAAAGGCTTCTTTTTCACGGGCTGTAATTTCCACGACTCATGGGTAAATCAGCTGCCCTATGCTTCTTCAGAGTGCAAGCTCCATAGCTTCCCGTTTCTTGTCTGCTCTTTGTGTGGCTACACACATGTTAAACTGTTCCTGAAATCAAAGGCATTCAATGCCTAAAACTAATACTCATCACCATGAACAAATATAAGAATGCAGCTTTTCACTACAAAAAAACCCTCTTCTTATAAGGTGGTCAAAACAAGAGTGGTAAAATATGTTAGACAGCAGTAGCCAAGTTTCCTGGGCTGCATCAAGAGAAGCGTGGCCAGCAGGTCGAGGGAGGTGATTCTCCCCCTCTACTCTGCTCTCGTGAGACCCCACCTGGAGTACTGCATCCAGCTCTGGAGTCCTCAGCACAGGAAAATTATGGACCTGTTGGGGCGAATCCAGAGGAGAGCCTCAAAGATGATCAGAGGGCTGGAGCACCTGCCCTGTGAGGACAGGCTGAGAGAATTGGGGTTGTTCAGCCTGGAGAAGAGAAGGCTCCAGGGGGACCTTATAGCAGCCTTCCAGTACCTGAAGGGGGCTACAGGAGAGATGGGGAGGGACGTTTTACAAGGGCATGGATGAGGGGTAATGGATTTAAAGTGGAAGAGGGCAGATTTAGATTAGATATTAGGAAGAAATTCTTTACTGTGAGGGTGGTGAGGCACTGGAACAGGTTGCCCAGGGAAGTTGTGGATGCCCCATCCCTGGAGGTGTTCAAGGCCAGGCTGGATGAGGCTTTGAGCATCCTGGTCTGGTGGGAGGTGTCCCTGCCCTTAGCAAGGGGGTTGGAACTCGATGATCTCTAAGGTCCCTTCCAACCCAAACCATTCTATGATTCTATGTTTCTATGATTCTTTGCAGCCGAGTCGCACAGCTGCTGTACTCCACTGCAAAAGTTCAACTTGCTCGGCTTCAGTTAGCAGAAACATCTCACCAGAAGAATATGCTGATGACCAGAAAAAAGGTCCAATTCTTTTTGGAACCTACTAGACCTGTATCAGGTGATACTTTGCACTTCTAAATGTCGTTGGTAGCATGATTTCCTATTCAAGATGGCACTATCTCTCATACTTTGGCAGTGACAAATACTGAACTTTGGTGCTTTTGTAGGATTGGGGGCTGGAAACTACCATTTTTTCCTAGTTTTTTTTTTTTTTTAAATTGTTCAGAAGACATAGTGTTACAAAAAGAGGGAGAAGAGCTGAAGATGTAGCCAGTGTTCCACAGACTCTGTCTAAAGGAATGCTTTTCTTGTGTTGACTAGCAAACAGAGGAGCAACGCTGAAAAGATGAATTAAACATTTATGAGGAAAAGAGGAATGAGCTTTTAAAAAATTATACTAAATCTGTGACATTTGTCAGAGTTTTGAAGGAATACTGAGAATGAGAGCTTAGGTGCTGTGAGTAGCTTTACATAGGTTCCCCCTGCAGATTCATGGGGTAGCTTATATTTTGCAGCTAACTTTCTTCAGACAGTTTTGTCAATCCTGCAATTTGTTCTTCTGCTTAGAAAGGTTTTATTCAAACACTGTTGCAGCCGGTCCACCCTTGAGTAAAAGAAACCTCCCAAAACTGTGCAAAAATAGGTTAGCTCTGTTTCATATTTTTACCACAAATATTTTGCCAATATTCTATTATTTTTCTTTAATAGAACAGGCAATTTAGCCCAATTAACTCAGTGGTCCCCAAAAAAGGATTCAAATAAAAAAGGTTTGCAGGTACCTAAGCTGAGATAAAAGTACACTTTTAAATTTCAGAGGATATTTTTATTATCTCTAAGCAGGTGACAGCTACTGCCAGGTATAAGAACTATCTTTCTTCCTCCCCTCCAGCCTTCAGTCTTCTTTAACTTTTCTAAGCTTTGAAATTAAGATGTTCTTAATACCAGAGAAAGAGGCTTTGCATATGAAACGAATGATTAAACTCTCATGAGATGCATCCATTTTGGAGATGAGGGATTGCATGAAAGAAAGATACACTGTGATCTTTTCCTTCTTGTCACTTTCATATTAAAACAACACTGTATCATTAATGGGAAGGGTTTGTCCAAGGTCACTCAATTGTTCAGCACTTACAAGCTGGCAGCCCATCACAGGCAGAAGAGGCATATATAATCATTATTGATGCTGGCAGTCTCCACCCTCACTAATGCTACTTGTTCTGTCAGCCAGTCCCTGGCTTGTCACAAATGAACGTAATTATTCTTTGAGCAGTGCCTCAGATCTTCAGATGAAGAGAGCTGTTTGATGCTAGACCACAACTAAGTACCTAATGGTGTTATGCCTATTACAGAAGATGCAAGTCAACAACTACTGTTTAATTAGGCTTACATCCTCCCATCCAAGGCACAACATGAACTCCAAGCCATATGCCAGGGATGTCTGAAGGAAAGTACCTCGAAATGGCTGAAGGGCTGCATTCTCGATGCTGTTGTAGCCCCCAAAGAGGGCTCCCTCTTGGATGACGGTGATCCCATCTTCAGGATCTGAGTGAATGACTTAATTAACTCAGCTTCTGCTGTAACTGTGAGGCAGAACTACAAAAGCTACAGGATGTCCTGTCTCTAGAGCCTCACAGAAAATTACCTCTGCTCTGCAAATGTTATAAATATTTTTTCCTATTTTCTTTATTATTCTTAAAAATTTGTAGTTGTAACTAAAAATGCTGAAATTTGACACTACTTAAATGACAACTGGATTTATTAACAGGAAACTAAGTAATTGAGTTTTCAGACAAAAACTTTAAATAACTTTAAAAAACTTTAAAACATTAACATTTTGAAGATTAAAAAGAATTCTGGTTAAAAGGCTTGTAACATCACACTGACTACCATTTTAACCCCATCAGTCAAAATATGTATCAATTATTATGTTCAAAAGCATGAGAAGAACAAGTGTTCCACAAGCTGCAAAGCCCTGAGAAAAGTTTTGCCCAGACTTTCGGTAACAATTATAACATTCCCCACTTTCAAGGGATTTTATCCCTTTATAAAAAACTTCTTGAGGTGGAGATGCCTTCATCAGTTCATTTGAAAATATTTTAATTTTACTACTCAAAAATTCCAGAGATGTATTATTTAATACTATTTTTAAAATTACTGAATGTTCTTTTAATTAATGTGTAGCTCACTGAATATGCCAAGTGGATAAATACACCTAGAATGCCACACACATTATATATAAAGAGAACAAAGTATGCACTGCTGATGTTGTTTGTCTGCCAGGAACTGCTGTTCCATCAAAAAATCCCATAAAGAAAAGCCTACTCTGTGATGTTAGTAGAACACAAAAAAAGCCATTGATTACTAACATCTTATAGTTATGCTTCTCTTCAGTAACTTGTCAATTCAAAATTAGCATTGATTTAAAACTCTCCTTCTGGTAAGGATCAATATATAAAACATATCTCTGTAAGTATTATTTGCTGAGGAAAACATTAAAAACAATAACAAAGATGAAAGCACTTGTTTCGTGAAGATATGTTGGGCTGCTTTTAGCAAGGCACTTTTTAAAAAAGAATCTGTAAAGAGGGCACATTCATATTTATGTAGATACCTTGACACTTTGCAGTCATGTCCATTTTACCATATATATGAGTTTTACTTAGTCTGAGCAAAGCTCACTGTCCACATACTGCTCCTTTTCCCCTTTTATTATGACGTACGTAATGAATTTTTAGTTTGATGTATGAACAGGTATATTTTCCAGAAAAAAGTTTGACACATGTTTTCTAAAATGAAGATATTCTGCTTACAAAATTACTGCATCAACACCACCCTCTTAAAATGCTTGCAAGTAAAAACTTCACTAAGACCTCAATTCTGGAAATAATGTGTTAAATGTCATTAAGAGTTATATTCTTGTAAGAGACTCTTTATAGAAAAGCCTGATAAAATCAAATCCATTGGGCTGCCTAGCAATTACTGTGAAAGTCCAGATAGTTTAGCAGAGAATTTTTCCCTTTTAGAGGCTGGGGGCTTTTTTTGCTTTCATATAGGATTCTGTATCCAGCTCATAACTCTCTTCTAGTTGCTAGCACATGGTTAAAAATATAATGGGAAAGCTTTTACTTTCTATTAAATCCCCTTTTTTTTTTTTTTTTTTTTCAGGAAGGGCTAAACCCTAAATATTTAGGATTAGTTTCAATAACTTTTTTTTTTTTTTTTTTTTTCTTCACTGTGTCCATAAAAAGATTACAGGCTCAGTTTTCTACCCTTGCCCTGGTGAGGAAGGACATAAAAAAGGCTTAAGTTCTCAACATCTTTTTTGCCTCAGTCTTTACTGGTGAGCCTTGCCTTCAGGAATCCCAGGCCCTAAGACCAGAAGGAAAGCCAAGTCCGAGGAAGTCTTACCATCAGTCGAGCAGGTTCAAGTTAGGGAACCTTAAAATAAACTGGGCATAAACAAGTCCACGGGCCCTGACAGGATGCACCCATGAGTGCTGAGGGAGCTGGCTTATGTCGCTTGCAAGGCCAGTTCTGATAATCTTTGAAAGATCATGATGACTGGGAAAAGAGCCCCAAGACTGGAGGAAGCAAATGTCACTCCTATCTTTAAGAAGGGCAAGAAGGAGGACAACAGGAACTACAGGCTGGTCAGCCTCACCTCAGTCCTTGGGACGGTGATAGAGCAAATGAGTCTGGAAACCATTTCCACACACAGGAAGGACAAGAAGGTCATCAGGAGTATTCAGCATGGATCTGCAAAGAGGAAATCATGCTTAACCAACCTCATAGCCTTCTCCAACGAGACGACTGGACCAGTGAATGAAGGGAGAGCAGTGGATGTTGCTTACCTGGACTTTAGTAAGGTTTTTGACAGCGTCCTATAACATCCTCACACACAAGCTAATGAAGTATGGGCTAGATAAGTGGACAATGAGGTGGACTGAAAACTGGCTTAACTGCCACGCTTAGAGGGTTGTGATCAATGGCACAAAGTCCAGCTGGAAGCTAGTCACCAGTGGTGTACCCCAAGTGTTGATACTGAGCCCTTTGCTGTCTAAAAACTCCATTAATGACCTAGATAACGAGACAGCATGCACACTCAACAAATTTGCAGATGATACAACACATGATTGTGTTGCCATCCAGAGGGACCTTGACAGGCTGGAAAATGGGAAAGAGGAACCTCATGAAGCTCAACAAAGACAAATGTAAAGTCCTGCATTTGCGTAGCTGTAACCCTGGGCACCAGCACAGGTCAGGGTCTGACTGGCTGGAAAAAAGCTTTGTAGAAAAGGATCTGGGGGTCCTAGTGGACAACAAGCTGACCACAACTCAGCAATGTGCCCTTGTGGCAAAGAAGGTAAATGGTACCCTGGGCTGTATTACACTGATGGAGAGGTTCCTTCCCCTTTATTTAGCACTGGTGAGGACACATGTGAAGTGCTGTGTCCAGTTTTGAGCTCCCCAGTACAAGAGATACGGACATCCTGGACTGAGTTTAGTGAAGGGCTCGCAAAGATGAATAAGGGACTGAAGCCTCTCTAATATGAGGACAGGCTGAGAGAGCTGGAACTGTTTAGCCTGCAGAAGAGACAGCTCCAGGGGGATCTCCTCAATGTGTATAAATACTCAAAGGGAGAGTGTAAAGACGATGAAGTCAGGTTCTTCTCAGTTGTGCCCAGTGACAGGACAAGTGGCAATGGGTACAAACTGAAGCAGAGGGAATTCCACCTAAACATCAGAAAAAACATGCCAGAAAGCCCTCAGCCTTGAGCTAGGATGGCTCTTTATCTTCATTCCATTGAGCATTGCATTTAGTTCCTGCATGGGTCTAGAAAAGACACCACAGAGTCATTCATTGATACAAGCAAAAGGCAAAAAGGCCTACCTATCTATGCAGTTAGTTTAGTTTTCTAATGATACATCCATCTTTCATACAGACACAGTGACTAACAGCTTTAATAACCTGTGAGCAGCCAGACTTGATTACAACTCTCTTCATTGTATTATAAAATTCATCCTCTTCAAAGAGAAAGCAGGGTTTCTACACAATCAGGAACCGGAATTCCTGTTATATAGGAAATTCCAACATATTAAAAAGTAATTCTGATTTGAATTGCAAATATAACGCGATGAAATTCCTGTGAAGTGAAAATTTTAAAAAAATCATCACACAACACATGCCCACACAACTCTCTTCATTGTATTATAAAATTCATCCTCTTCAAAGAGAAAGCAGGGTTTCTACACAATCAGGAACCGGAATTCCTGTTATATAGGAAATTCCAACATATTAAAAAGTAATTCTGATTTGAATTGCAAATATAACGCGATGAAATTCCTGTGAAGTGAAAATTTTAAAAAAATCATCACACAACACATGCCCACAAACAAACATTCCTGTGAAGTGAAAATTTTAAAAAAATCACCACACAACACATGTCCACGAACAAACATCTTGAGAATTTATAAACAGGCTGTAAGGAAGCAGTTGCCAGGATTGCTGAAAAGAATTTATAAACAGGCTGTAAGGAAGCAGCTGCCGGGATTGCTGAAGATATTTCACTCACTGGCCTAATAAAGTGTCCTTCCATCACCAACTACATTCTGAGTGACATGGCATAACTCAAAAATTCACCGTGTTGGTTTGCTGTGATTCCTGTAAACATCTGAAGTTAGTAAAAAAACACACGTTGGTTTGCTGTGATTCCTGTAAACATCTAAAGTTAGTAAAAAACCACATCTCGCTAATTCCATTTTGACAGCATTTAACAAGATGTACGAAAACTAATATTCTATAACCAGACAAATCAAAATATTCTGCATTTTGTAGCTACAAGACACAATGACTTTTCTTTAAAAAAAAAACAACTCATAAATTGCACTTTTCCACAAAATGTTTAAATTTCATGAAAATTAAAAATCAGAAGAATTTGTTTAGTAAACACATTTCTGACCAATAATATCTGTAAGTGATGTTAGGCTATATCAATATCATCAAGAAGCTTTCAAGAAGATTTATCTGTTTCTAGAGTTACCTTTCTGAGATTTGGTAGACTCTCAGTTGGCCACATCACACAAACAGAAAGAAAATCAGTTTCTGGATTTAAGAGCAAAGATCAACCCAATTCCTTGGGAACGTGCCTTACCACAAACACCATGGGCACTGCTGGGGCGACAAGGAAGACAGTTGTCAACATTTCCTTCTAGCTGTGATCTACCAGGCTCATCAAATAGGAAAGAGGCTCCTATGTGGGCACATAAGGATTTCTTACAGACTTACTGGAAGAAGGAAATCTTCTGTATAAGATACCACCTCATAACAAATCACACAGTCCATACAGATTTTCCACCTTTCCTGGAAAAATAGCTTCAGTGCCCAGAGAAACCTTGGATACCTTCAGCGCTTGGATACCTTGGATCATTATTGGTGAGTTAAAGGGGAAAAAAGGTTTTTCTGGAAGAAAACGCAGATCAGTTAAAGCCAAGAATACAAAAATCTGAGACTAATAAAGTTACTTCCTTTATAGAGGAATCCTCCCCTTTGGTGGACAGAGTAACATATCTATTTCCTGGTAAAACCCTTCTCATAAAGATCCACGGAAAACTGGGCCTAAACAACACTAGCTCCAAGCCTATGTAAGTTGTAATAAATTCTGTACAGCTTCACAATTATCATACAGATGTCCTAACCCCACTTTTACCTTTCTTCTTTTACTTTCATATGCCCTAAACTCAGTATTAAGCACCGGTCATCCAGACCTGGGTTTCACCTGAACCAGCTCACTAAAACCAGCCTGAGGTTTGTTATTTATACATTCACTTACTGAAATAAGTAATAACATATTCAAAGTATTGTGATATCTTGGCATTGAGCAAGCTCATTTACATCTGAATACTGGCTTATATCACCACATTTATTTGGAGCAGGGTGTTATAATTTACCTGCAACATAATAGTACAGTATGGTAAATCCAAAGACTTCTGCTACTGCTAGTCAAGTCACACTGAGATACTAAAGATTAAAATGAGCAAAGAAAAAGAAGCAGTAGGAACGGCCACAACAAATTCATTAGAAAGATAGTGTCTGCTGTCCTGGCAAGGGCGAGCTGAATCTCAGCACTTCTCACTGCTTAAAGGCAATGTCAGCTGCTGCCATCAGACACTGCTAACTGAGCCTGGTGCTACTCAGCAGCCTCTGCTTGAGCATGCCTTCCAAGGTCCTTACAAAATTCAAATGTTTTATTCCATCACCACTATCTGATGGACACAGAAAATTGACAAAATCAACTGAACAATCCACTGATGACAGACTGCTGATGCACACCTCCACAAAATCTTCCTAGTAAAGAACCACATGCACACAGACCAATACAGAAGGCTCATATAACTCACAGTCGATGCTTACTCCCGTTCTCTTTCCCAAACATGCACCCTTCAGCTCCAAAAATACACAGGATACAGACAATTATTAAAACCTGACCATTCATACACTTTATGCCACTTCCATCTGAAATCTCACAAACATCTATATATCCAACCCAGGCATCTCAGATTATATCCATTCCCTTTTAAGGATGCAAAGGAAGCAAGTGAGGAGGCAGAAGCTACCACTGCTCAACCAGCTCCTCTGTGGGCAAGTAAGACCTGGAGCAACTTTGAGACCACTTCTGACTGGTCAGTAGAATTGGGAAAGCTAGCATAAGGAGTTCACAGCAGTACTTTTGTCAGACATAGGCACATACCAACCTTCCCTACTTTTTCTTTTGTTGCTTTGGTAGAAGTATGTAGTGTTGCACTGCCTTTGAGGTAGAAGTAAAGTATCGATGATGTTGCCCATCTTCTTCATTTTCTCCCCCAGGCCTCAGTTCCCTTTTAAATATGAGCCCAGGAGATGTTTGCAAAAATTTCTCCTAATTATCTTCTGACACAAATGTAAGTCACAAAGAATGAAAAAGTAGTCAAAGATTGTTAACAGGGGAGAATGGGAAGCAGTCTCTAAGTGTCTCTTCCACCCCATATTGTAAAGCAGATATGGATGCTTTCTTTAAATCTCAAGACATTAACACTGCTTCATAGCCATTCCGCCAGTTTCATTAATTGCACTTCTATTCCAATCATTTCATAAGCAGACTGTACTTATAATCTGGCTATTTATCCCAATGTTTGATGTTTCTGACTCATATAAATACATTATGTTTGAATGCAGAGAAGTACTTTGCATGACAAATTTGAGATTTCTGCCGGAAACATTTGACTGAAATTTATTTTTGCTATCCATAGGGAATAAGCCTCCACATTATTTGATTGTTATTCACATTTTGGTAATCGCATTACGAACCTCTGCTAAGAAATGAAATGGCAATGTGCCTTTTTTTTCCTCTAAGAGCAAACGTCTCCCTTCCCCTCCCAAAAGCACAGACCTTGAAAAAGCATTAGAAAATTAAAAAGCCAACAGAAATAAATTGATGTACCTATGTTTGAATATTCATTAAAACATGACATTGCTTAGTCACTGCTCACGATTTGGATGATGCATGGTGCTTGGGCTAGCTTAATGCAACAACGGGAACTCAGTCTTGTTTTAACAGGATGGATGTAGGCTTTAGTGGACAGATTCCTAATGGTGCTCAGCTGTCCCAATTGTATTAATACTATTAAGTCATAAACCACTTTACATCAGTTGATGATCTGACTTTATGTTGTAAATAAGACCGCAGAGAAATAGTAACAGATTTCATTTCTGGGCTTTGTTCAGATCCATCTTGATATTCCTCATTCTATCCAGCAGCTCCTCTACATACAATGCTTTATATTAAACACCACATGCTCAAGTTGTCTACTGGAGTTACTTCCCCTTGGCATTGTTTGCCCTTTGTTTCTGTGTTGTTACACTCTTCTCTCCCAGAGACTTCCTCTAGCAATTCCTGCACTGGCAGAGAATTTACCACACTTTATTTCATTCTGTGTAGCTATTATCAAATATCACAAGCACAGTAAAGGATGACATAAAAATATCTTTGGGCTACTAAAACCCATGAGTCAAATTAATCTTGTTTCACCTCACAAATTGCAGCGATCTGTTAATTGTGTCCCCCACTGCTTTTAGATTTTATGAGCATGAAATCACAGCAACTTTTTTCTCTGGAATTTGCGAAAAAAGCAACAAAAACTACAACAGAATGTGGCAGACATAGGCCCCAACAAGACATCGCCTCCCTGTAGTATTTCACATACTGGAACAGAAATAAGTGGGAAGATTTTTTTTTTTTTATGTATACAAATAAATTAGTGGCAGAGGAACATAATGCAAATAATCATTTTGTCCATGAGCTCAACACAGACCTGGCAAATCCAACTCACTAAATATCAAATCTCATCATGAGGTCTACAAAAATAAATCCCATGTAATGCCATCCTGCAACTGGGCTTGCATTGCAAGTATTTCAGCATAACACCCTTCTTTTTCCCCATTCTATAACTTTCTGTGCTGGATGCAGCCATTGGCCTGATCCCTTCATCCTCTGATTAGATGGTGACAGATGCTGCTCCCCAGCTCTCTCCAACCACAACTCAGGAAGCCAGCCACGGACCCTTCTCACAACCCTTCATGCTATACATACGCTTCCAGTGTGACTCAAGATCTTTCATGTTGGAGAGTGAAATAATTTGGAGGCCTGTCAAAGCCAGGACTTTGAAAATAATCCATTATATTTTAGCTTGTTGCAGTGTAAAAGATAAAAGCACAGTTGCAAACTGCACATAATATTGTTACCTATATAGAAATGGTACTTTATAGAAGCAAATATGTCAGAATGTGCTGAAAAAGTTATGGTTTGCTCTAGAAAATTCACCAAGTTGGGTCAAATCCTGCT
>NW_010110088.1:0-72014 GCF_000699245.1 Pterocles gutturalis | reverse complement strand
CTTAATGAGAATACTTGCTGAAGTAACAGCAAGGCTAGTTCATCCTTTTGCATTATCTGTGTATGATGGATGCCCAGAGCTACCTAGTTTGCTTAGCTGATACGTCTTGAAAAGGGTAAAAATTCCTTCTAGATTTGTTATTAATGTAATGTCCACTAGTCATGTAGTGCATATTGGTGCTAAAGACAGATAAGTGGCTTAATAATTTAATGAGAATGATTAATTGAAACATGTCAACCCATTTAACTGGATGATTATTATCTTTGCATTATGTTTCTCACAATTAAACTAGCACAATCCAAACATCCACATGAATTACACATACCAAGAAAAAGATATTCTGGAGTTTGAACTTCATTGTTTTCTTTAATAATTGGATGTACCCAGAAGTTTGACTGCCCGGATCAACAGTGCATGATGGCTCAAGGCCCCCTCATTGATCTTTTGCATGCATGGTAAATTAGCCAGTACAACAGGAGCCTGCAGTCCCCAAATCCTTTTAATGTTTTTGTTCTTACTGAATCAAATGGCATAGGAGCAATTGGATTATCCTCACAGTTTCTTTTCCTGTTTTTTCCCCCCTTTCTTGAACACACGTTTAATTCCCCTGGTATCTTGCTTCTAAGAATAGCAACGGCCCTGTGAAACAACAGGCACAGGAAGCACCATGGGAATGCTTTAAACACGGCAAACACTGCAAAACCAAACATATGGGGGAAACAGACATTTTGTGTTCTGCTAAGCAGGGTTTTAAATCCACACAAACATCCTTCTTATAAATCTTATTTATTCTAGGAGTTTTAGTGCAGGGGTTTAAACCCCAACAAACATCCTTTTTTTTTTTTTTTTTTTTTTTTTTTTGATAAGCAGAGCCATGTCCCTAAAGGATGCCATTGATTAGTTTATTCTGTGTTCACGTGAGCACTCTTTTGTGCTGCTGCTCATTGCTGAGCACTCCCCAATTCTGTGGACATACTTGTGTGATGAGGTAATCAGGACTGTATTACATATTTTGGATTATAAGAAACAACTGATTTATAGGGTGGCACTTGAGTATTTTCCACATTATTCTCCAAGATAGTCTATGCAGCTTCTCTTCTCCACTCATATAATCTTTTTAAAAAATTATGGGAGATTTTATGTCTCAAATACCTTTGGACCTGACTGATGTTTTTTAGATTATATTGATATGAAATTCAAGCCTCTGTTTAGCACCTTCTGTCAGACTACACAACACACTGGCTATAGAAGAGGCTATAAGCCAGAAGTGTCAAAATCTGTAACTGTCACCCATAGCCCTAAAAAGGATTGTGAATCTGAGCATTCAGCTACAGCATTTCATTATTTTTATTTTTGGAGGCATAGACAGATGAAACTTAGGTTTCATCTTAAGCCCAACTTAAGGTTGGGCTGCCAACCGCCAGAGCTTAGAGGTAGGTATCCTGAATACTCAGGCTCTAGGCATCAACACTGGCCAATCACTTAATCAGCAGTGATGATGGTGAACTAGTGGATCTTGTGAACCAGAATCTCACCGAAATCTGAGCTTCATGTCCCTCTAGAAGATCCTCTTATTTATTTCAAAATAAAAATAAAAAGTAGATATTCTCATACCAAATCAATAAAGACAGTGGAGTAGAAAGAAATTACAACAAAAATTCTAATAATACTTGTTCAAAATGAAATCAGGTTGAAAAAACAGTTGAACACATCTCCTTGAACAGAGATGTTCCTAGTTTCCAAAAAACCATTACCAACAACAAAAAACCTACCATTAATGTGAAGAGGAAAAAGGGAAAAATAAATGTAAGAAATTAAAAACAGGTGCCTGGATGCACTCTGAGAAGTCACTGGCCTGTGGCTTTCTGTTACCCACATAACGTAATTTTTGGCATACATTAAGAAAATAATTTACATTTGGGCCCAAGCTCTTTACTAGTTAGAAGCCAACTTTCACTGCATAACACATATTCACAAGGAGGAAAATAAACTATTTTTGTGATTATGGGATCTATATTGAAAAACAAACCTTTCAAAGCAGACATCCTCCTCTGTCCCAAAACAGGCTCAAACACAACCTAACTGTGAGCATACAACCTACCCTGCCATCTGCTCACTCATCTAGTATCAATTTGCTCCATTTTTTTTTCATACAGTATGAAAAGCAAATCATACCACTCCGGACTATTGACAAAATTTATGAAAATTTATTTACATGAATAAAACCAGCTCAATAATTCTGTTCTCTAGCCTTGCCCTTTGGTTTCTGGGATGAAGTTCTTTTGTGGTGTGAACTCCTAGCCATGTCCAAGGAGTGAAATTAGCTCAATTGTTTGGGGTCAGTACTCTGAAGATATTTCTCAAACCCAGCTATCAATGATAACTTTTAAAACAGCATCTCCATGATCTTGGCCAAAGATTTAGGGGCAAATGGTGTCAACTATTATACCTCCACTACCATCATACACTATGCCGGTTTATACTGGGTGAGGACTCCCCACAGGATCATGAATATTGGTTGCCTTGGTCAGTGCTGTGATTATTTAGTTCATTAGAAAAGGGGTGCCGTGTCAGAGGTGTGGCATTTTCACCTTATTTTACACTGACTTGGAACATGATGCCTGAAACACTGAAGTGTACTGCTAGACCCTAAGGAGTGAATAGCTTTTTATTCCTTAAAGGTTTTGACAGTGTGATTATGGTATCAAAATCCTTCTAACATAAAGAGGGTTTACATTGGCTCTTGTGATGTTAGCTCAAACTAGTTTGCTTAGTGAAATAACTACATCTGAGCAAACCTTCTACCAACATCACTGTATTGTAAAAAATTAGTCCTCTGACTGATGTAGTTAGGCTGAGAAAATTTGTGTCAGCTATTTTATCTCCCTAAATCCCTGTAATTTGTGCTATTAATGACAAATTTCATTGAAATAAGAAATCTGATCATTCAGTTCTTATTTTTAAAGAGAGTATAAAATTTTTTTCATAGACTTGATGACCCAAGAAGTTTTAATTACATATCTGTACCCTCAATTTATAAAGCTAAATGTATCTTCTATTCAAATACTATCTTATAGCAGTATTTTTCCTGCTCAGCACAATTTTTTTGTTGATACTTGTGATAATGTCATTGACATTAGCCTAATTCTTACAAAATAAATTGATTTTTATGACTACCTTAAAAATCTTATGAAGCATTCAGCAGGCAGGTAGATAAAATTCAAACTCATTTGGAAGTTTATACTTTAAAGGAGAAACTAGGCAGAAATTTTAGTGTCCTGAGGTTTCAATTAATAAAACAATGTGAATAAAATACCAAAAGTAGCAATTCTTGGTCAAAACAGTAATAAAATGGAAATTTTAGCATCAACTTGAGACAACACACTAATGCTAAAAGACTATAAGTAACAACCAGGTTAAACCAACCAATTTCAAACCTTTGAGGGAAAGAAAAAAAAAAAAAAAAAAGAAAGAAAGGAGAAAGGAGGGGAGGAAAAAGGATGACCAGAGAAAAAACTTACAAAAATATTTTTCTTGCTGTCATAGAACTGCCCCTTTTCTAGTTAAAGCAGCGGAGATCCTTTGCCCAGTGAAGTCTTCTTTTCATGGAAATTAGGATGTGGATGAAAATGGGAGAATAAGGAATGTGATATGAGTGAGCAGATGCGTGGATCTGAAATCTGGAGTTTGGCTAAGGTACACACAAAGACCTGAAAGCATAACAGCCCTGAAATGGCCATGACAAATGCATATGAATCTAGAGTAAAACAAAACAAATACTGTTAGGAATGTGGCACATGAACTGATCAAAATAGGTTCAGTGAACATTTACTTTAGAGAATAGTGACATTTTACTTGAATAAAGCTGGTCCGAAAAATTTCACTGGTATAGCAGGCCCCTTATAAGAGGGAATGATCTCTTTAAAGTGATTCAACTATCCCTTGAAAAACCAACATTAGAAGCCAGGTACTTTTTAAAATATATTTTACCAGTAGAAATTCTGAGAAAATAGGCCCACTCCAACTAGGTAGATGAGATGCTTCTTAGTGTCTTGAATTCACAGGTTACACAAAAATGCAAAGAATGATTTTTAAATATTTAATGACCTTTTGTTGTGGGGATATAATTGTCTGTGTTCTTTCAGTTCTGCTTTTCCACCTCCACAAGGCTATGACCACCCCAAGGTACAAGGGTGTCCCCCAGGAGGGCGTCAAGGCTTGACTGCAGCAGGAAGAGGCATGGCTGCCGGTCGGGTTCCCGGGGGCTCCGCCAGGGCCTGACCCCAAGGAAGACTTGCTGGTATCTCCATCTGTGCAAGCACCAGGCAATTGCTCATTCTACCACTGACTGCCTCTAGATGTTTAAGCTGCAACTAGAGCAGCTAGCCTGCAAACATTGAAACTGTATCTAGAACAGTTCTATTGACAGCCATTAAAAACTCGGCAAAGGTGACAGCTGAGGCAGATGTTTACTGAAAAAATAAAGTGCGAGTGTGGACTAAGCATTAGACATGAAACCAGTCACCGTAGGCGGAATAGCTCTTCTGATTATATCCTGTAATTTCTTTCATTCCATTCTATATTGACTGAATCAAGACCAGTGGGCGTCTAATTATGATTATGAGGTGATTTGCAATTAGTCCTGTTCTTCTACAACGGACCGTAAACTCCATTATTCTCTTCTTCTCTGATATACACATCTCTGCTAAAACTATTGTAGTAGTTCAACAGGAAGTAACCTTAGCGAGATAATAAAAAAAAAATATATTTTGCCTTTATTGATTTTGTATCTGTTGATACACTACTTAACGCTTCTTCCCAAATAATAGATTTAATGCTCCAGTACATCTAAAAGCTTCAAAGTACTCATTTCTATATTAGCAGCTCTCCCTTCAGAGGTGTAAGAAATGGCATTGTAGGACCTGAGGAAGAGAATGAAAGTTAACATTTTGCCAGTAGATGTCTCTGCTAAACACACTGAAGGGAACATACTAAGTTTGAAACTTCATCAAAATGCAAGTGTCAGTTCACATCCTTCATCTGAAGAGCAGGGGTAAAACCAACTAGGTCACCAGCAGTTTCTGAAGACTATTCTTGCATAGTCACAATAAAAATAGGGTTTACTTAAAACTCAGTGACTCCCAAGTTAATTAAATATTAATTTTGTCTCCTGATACTATCTCACTGAATAAGAAGAATTCATGGAAGGCTAAGTTTATGTATCAATATTCTTCACAGAAGTTACGAATGTAGAGTCTTGGGGTAAAAAATATTTTTATCATTTAAATTCTAGCTTTTGTGAAAACAAGCAGTCCATTCTTACTTCCAGCAGAGAACTTTCTTTACTTAATATTTCTCCACAAACTAAAAAATCAGTATGTGGAAGAGTAAATTTTAGTTATAGGCTGAAATAGCCCAGTACATGGTACAATAATTATGTCCCTGATGGATAACATTCAGAGATTCTTACATTCTCTTTACATCTATATGTTATTTGGCAATGGTCTTATTTGCAAAAGCACAGCTTCTAAGCAAAGAAACTAATATTAGTTTCTCATAATTGGCACTCTCCATTAACATACAGCGTGATTTTCTGATTAATAACGAAGAAAAGATTTCAAAAGGCGCAGATCAGCTGGAAAAGCATCTGCTTAAAATACACACACGGAGCGGACGTCAAACAGACTTGATTACATATTTCATGGGTATGTGTCAAAGAGTGTAAAGCATTTGACTTAACCCCAGGGTGACTTCAAGAGGATTTACTCTATCTAGTGTTTGTGATTAGCACCATATAATCTGGATCTGCTGAACAAGTAGAGTTTTACACAATATGCAAATTTCCTTTCGCTTCAATTTAGCCCCTTTGGATTTAGCATAAAATCTCTGTGTTGCATGAAGGGCTGAAACAGCTGGATCCAGTTAGCTAGGAAATTAAAAATGTAATAAGTGAAATAAGGTAATCCTTGCCATGGTAGACAACGTGCACTAGAACGGGACCCTGAGATCTGCTGAGGGACGGCTGAAGTGCACACCCCTAATGCCAGCCAGACCTTCTTCCGCAAATGCCAAAATGCTGATTCCTTCTCTAATCTTGGTGTGCCCTAGTTTTTCATATAACTAAATTTATTTCACCACCCTGTCAAGGTTCAATTTCCAGGTGCACGCTGGTAAGAAAACTGTTCATGTATCAGTCAAGGAAATTAGTGTCCACAAGGTAATGTTTTATTTCCTTGCTAGTGTATCAAGATGTGGTAAAAAATAATTAATAATATATTACATTGTTTAAAATGTAATGGAATTAACTTATGTGTAATTTTATTTTCTATTTCCGTTTCAATTCTGGTTTTTAGCTGGAACTATACAGAGATAATTCTTGAGTATTTCTTATACAGGTTTTAAGGATACAACTGCACAAGATTTTTATTTTTTCCCCCATTTCAAAAGGGTATTCCAAGGATAACAAGAACCCTAACCTAATAAACCAATTTAGATAGCAAAAAGTCTTTGGAAGGTCTTCACCCAAGTCTAAAATCCTTCACTTCTGTTCTCTTTTGAAATCTGTGGTCCCACAGGACTTCATAGGTTCTCTATCTTTTAGCAATGACAATTACAACCTTGTTGTGAAAATGATAATTCCTTCAGATCCTAACTATATCTGACACAGAAAACAATCTAGGAAGAAAGGTATTAACAGACAGAAAGCACTTTTTCTCTTTTCCTTTACCCACATGTGGGCAATGCTGATCAGTCTAGAAACCAGAGGATCAGAGCTTCATTACTCTTGACTGCTGTTAATATTCCTACAGACTCTATCAAAGAGTTGGGTCTTATACCCATTCTCTCTTGATGTAGGCTACAAAAATTTCTCCCACTATATTTATTAGAAGTGACAGATTTCACAATGCTACCTCAGGCAGAACTGGGAACAGATTCTGCATCTACAGGAGAAAAAGGTAGGCCCTATCCATTAATCCAAACTTGCCTTCCAAATATATTGTATGTGCTTGGCTGTACTTTCAGACAGTTGCACAAGAGTGCCTCACGTACTTGCTCATTCTGTAATACTGATTATTTAATTGTTTTAATTCCACCTACAGCCATTAGCAAATACGTGCTCAGTTCAGCATGTCTTTCCCAATAAATTAACCACAGTCCCAACAACGGCTTCTTTTGATGCAAAAGAACCAACTGAGCTTTCTTTCCTCCTAATCCTCTTTAACCAGTCATTTGAAAATGAAAACTATCACAGGCTTCTGAAGTCAGCTATACATACACACTCTTTACATAAAACATCTCTTTGATGGGGATATTCTCACCCTGGAGACAGAAATTTTTTTGCCTTTGCAAAATAGTTTGTCTGCTGTCAGCCTGTGAGCCTTTCCCTCTCAAAGAAAGCAACATCTACCAGAATAAGCTTGGATTTGAAGCATGAAATATATGTTGCAAGTCAGAAATCACTCATAGAGTAACTGACAGATGAAGGTTTCCCAAATAGAAAACCTCATGCTGAGCATTTTCTGCTCCTCAGGGTTCTTCAAGCATGTTCCCTGTTCTGCTTCACTGGTTTATTTCAACCACGAGAAATGCAGAACCTGCTTTGCCCAGCCCACCACAAGCTGCAAATCCAAGGGAAGGTAAAAAACACAAAACTCTACTTCCGCCTGAACTAATCTGACAGTTCAGATTTCTAGTCCCAAAGGGATCATTATCAGCAAAGTTATGTAAAAGTAATGTCCTGTACCACACTAAGCTCCCTGAATAGATAATGAGAACTGGTATTGCTGGCTGTAACTCCTCTCATCCTATATTTCCAAAAGAGGTCAGAGGGATCAAGCTGGTGAAGTACTGTCTATTCCACTGATTGCAATGGGAATCTAAATGGTCAAATCAGATGTAGGTGCTGACAGCAACATAAGATAAATCTTACCCAGAGATTAAATGCAGAGCTGGAAACACATTTAGTTACCTAGCTCCCTGCTCCCCTGAAGATTAGTATCTATGTGATTTAATAAAAGTCAAGCGAATATTGTGGCCGAGGAAAGGAATTCTAGTCTCCCAAGTCCTCATCTAGCTCCCTGGCCATTACATTAACCTTCTCTTCATGGGCCCATTGACTTAAATGGGAGCATTCATAAGAGTGTCCACAAGGATGATGTCCTCAGAGTGAAACACAACCTCTCATTGCAAACCTGAAAGCACAGGTAATTACTCTGTAGAAGTTCTGATTCATCAGTAGGTCAGGGCTTAGTTTCAGAGCAACCATCTGATGTAAGGCAGAAAAAACACCTTTCTTCTATTATCCCATGTGCAGTAAGGTACACAGAACTGCAAGAAAATTAGACTGTACAGTTGGTGTTCACATTGGTAAAACCTTGTTCAATGGTCAACCTGAATAGGAAAGAGGCTCCACAGTTTAAGTCAGGCATAAATAGGATTCACATACAAGGTAATTAAAAAAAAAATATACTGATTGCTTAGTTGTTTGCTGTACTATTGTAAAAAAAGTCACTCTCTGATTAGGAACACAATGGTTATTACGAACTAAATAAGTAGAGTAGAAATAGATTAATCTAGTGATTAAATTAGTAGAATAGAAATAGATTAATCACTGCAGTTTATTAAATGTTCTCCCATCTTGCTTTCCTGGTTGTATATTACCATATACCTCTCCTCTGATTTCAGTGACAGGGAGAAAGCAGGCCAAGGATTTCATCATTCTTATTAGATCACCACCCACTATCTTGAAGAAACTGAAAAACTAACACATGGACAAACTCTACTCTTATCAGTTCATTAACAGCTCTGACTTGTAGTTACTCTAGCTCAATGAGGATACTGCAATCTTACACTACCAATCAGGGTTGGAAAAAAAGGATTAGCAGAGACAGAAAACAGAAAAGAATGTGCAACTAATGACCGTACTCCTGACTTAAAGCCTGTATTTGGGAATGACCAGTGTAGGAGTGCACTTTGCCACTCCTCAGGATGCAGAACAACAGTTCTTTTAAATTCACTGGCTCTTTGGCATTTCTGCTGGCTTTACTAAAGTCAACACTGTGACGCGCAACACAAGACAAGTGAGGATACCAACATGTCCATCAGCTGTCATATTCCGTACGCAAAAGCTGTTCTTATTTCTTGACCATGTTTGGTTGGTTTTGGCTTGGGTTTTTTTTTTGTTTGTTTGTTTTTTTTCTGTAATGTTCTAATCAACAGTTACATAAAGGTTTATGAATCATATCAAAAGGCAAAGCACATACTGTGATCTTAATTACTGCAGGTTCCAGTAGCTTCAGAAGTAATTCCTGATCTAGATACAACATGGAAGTGTAACTAGCAGGACACCCAATACTTGTGACTGATCTCTTCTTCATCTAGGGACTAAACAAGAAGAAGGATGGAAGAGGAAAGACAGGCACAGACCACACTACCTGGCATACAAGAGACTCTGCTGCTGCCAGCAGGGTGAGGTTAAGGCTTCCCTGGTGAGAAAAACAAGATCAGTGACTCTAGCATCCTTTCATGTGGAAACACCTAAAGTCCTCCAAAAAAAATATATTCTCAAGTTTCTCTGTAGTTTTTAATATTTGAGACCTGCAATGTATACAGCCCTGTCAAAGGAGAAGTTCTCAGTAACTGCAGACCTCAAGAGCTCAGTTACCACTGGATGCGTGAGAAGCCTGTCAGTTTTGGACACTGATGGTCCCCGCCATTTCTTGCCTTGGCAAGCCACAGCCAAGGCAAGAGCACCCGCAGTGATCCTCCAGTTATTAGCTGCCCCAGCTTCCTCTTCCCAGAAGTCTCCCAAGCATGAAAAGACTTTGCTGCAAATCTCTCCCCTGTAATAACACTGGATGCCATCAAATGCCTTCACCGCAAAAAGTCTTGCTAGCTCGTTTGTCTGAAGACAGAACAATTATCTCTTGCCAAGAGTATATTTTCTGTCAGCTGTGCTGCACTTTTTCGTCATCAGCTCAGCTTATAATAGAGACATTTTCCCCTTTTAGTTCCTATGAAGCATATTTTCTCTCTAGCTGTATTATGCAAAACCACCCATGTGCTGTACTACCTCTTCCTGTGTTATCTCTATGTGTCTGAAAAATGACTCTGACATTGTTGGTCCTTTTCTAGGCCACTTCACAGATTAGGTAGTCTGTGAATGCAATTCACATCAATATTAGCAAACGCATATTAAAAAAACCCAAAACATAAAGCAGTTTTGATTTCCAGGAAGAAACCTTATATACAGATTAAAGTCTGCAACGGCAGCCCTGGCAGGATTTCTTCTGGCAACTCACTTTTTCAAAGCTTCTCAAATCATACTCTAGCTGTTCTGCTCTGCTTTCAATGGTACAAATTATGTCTAGTTTGCCTTAGTCAAGTCACAAAAGAAAGCTAAGAAAACCAGCAAGAACAGTAAATAGAAACCATTCTTTCTAGTTTTTTCCCTAAACCACGTTTATCTTGGGACAGAAATTTAAAAACAGAAACAGTCACTGAACTATCCATGAAAGGAGAGGCGATATTTTGGTCTTTTGACATACCAATAGTGTCATTATCTAGGAACCAGGATACCATGAGATTTTAAGTTCTTATACACTCCCTTCACATTTAGAAGTCAAACTTTTCTTTCTGATGCCAGAATTTAAAATGCCCTTTCTTCAGTGTATCCATGCTTTCATATGGTGTTGATGGGGCATCTTCTCCCTACTGTCAACTCATCAAAATTTTTTTCTCAGAAAAAAACCCACAACAACACATCACTCACAAGTACAGTTAGAAAGGTGTTATATGAGTAGTGAGCTGAGGAGATCAGTATTAATTGCCCAGGTTTCTTTTATGCTAAAGTTAATCTTGTGGCAAATGGTTGGCATAATGGAAAAATTTCATTAATGATTCATTTCTTTCGATGATTCTTAAACCAATGGAAGAATTTCCCCCTAAAATGAAGAATTTCATAAACATCGGCCAAAATGGAGCATCCACGTCCAGCACACATATACAGCCAGAACACATGTATTAACACCACCTTTAGTCTTAGGATTTTTAAAAGAAAAAACCCAAATCCACTAAAATTATGAATGAAAGCGGCACCAAGGATGAAAGCAGTAGAACTTTCAAGCATCACACCCACGGTCCAAGTTTAGGTGACATGCTCAGACAACGGCAGGATGCAGTCACAAACTCCACACAGGAGAAGAAATTGCAGTAATCCCTACCAATCTGACTGAGCAGAAAATTATTTTCTGGCCCTAAACTGGGTAACTTGTATTACCCTAATTGTCTAAACACAACACACATGAGAATCTGTGCTGTACCACTAATGCCCAACATCCCATCACTGGCTGCAACCAGTCCTTGATGTACCAGAGGATGGTAAAAATTATAACAGGGCAAAACACAACTCAAAAGTCCCAAAGACCAGGTTAAAAATCAAAGCTAGCTTCACCATTTAGCATCCTGCACTGTATTTCGCTTTGGTTGTTGTGTGGTGTAAATTGCCTTTATGAAAGCCAGACAACCTTTATTCTCCAACAACCAATCAAACATCCAGTGAATTTAAAAAGGACTTTCAATTCATCATCCTTAGGAGACTTAGTCTGCATCTTAAAATTTCTTCCAATACATATTATATTTTCTTGTGAAGGGAATAAATGTTTGCTGAACAGACATTATAATTAAAGCACTCCTTCTAACATAATTGCAGATTACGTACCTTACTATCATTTGTAAAACTGATAAAAAATTACTAATAAAAATATATACTAGCTAAAGGTTAAGTTTAAAAAACATAAAGACACAAGACCTCTGAAAATCGCTTACATACACACATACATCATGATGTAACTCTGGCATGAAATATGCCCTGTTGTTAAATGGAAGTTGAGATAGGTCAAGAATTTAGTCAGATTATATCAGACTCAGAAACAGATCTCTATTTTTTACAACATTGCCTAAAGCTGAAACTCTGATTTACCTTCCATTGGTGATCTCCCTGCCCATCTTCAATAACTACACTGGTACAATCCAGCTATACGACATCCCAAAAGAACTTTGGCAGTGCTTCTGTTACACAGAAGGACACAATTAATAACACCAATACTTTATTTATTTTGCTTGTTTCTACTCTAGTCTACTTCCAACCCAAAATGAGAATCGTTGTTTGTGTCAGGGGAGCACAAAGCGAGTACTCCAGGAGCCACAGCAAAGTGAGATTCAGAAGGGGTTCACATCTGACAGTGCATTTTTCCACTGAAAACTCTTGACAGTTGAAGTGGAAGAAATATGCATAAAGTGGCTTAAAACAAATCTGTAGTCCTTCTGGATTATGTAGTGTTTCTACAGCATGTGCCAGCTTTGTTGTATACACACATATGCCAATAACCTCTGTTCAAAAGGAACAGTGGACCTTTGACAGAAATTAAATAACATGCAAAACTCCAATACTCTCAATGATGTGCAGGGAAAAAAAGGATGGTGAGAGGAAAACAGCAACTGCAAAGCACTGAATCTCTTCTTGCATCAGTTGTACCAGGAACATATACACCACTGGCCCCTAGGCAGCCCCGCTCTCACAGCCAGCACAGAAGGGTCACCAGAAAGGTTGATGGGTCTGAGGAAGCTGGAGCACTGCAGTCACCCTTCACATTAGCTTTGAGAAGTGGGCACACACAAAAAAATGCATTTTATGATGGAAAACCCCAAATGGGACCATAACCGTATCACGTTCTATTATCACCTTTGCATGGCGCTTGTTTGATTTATCTTCTGTATGATTAAATTCAAATTAAAAAACATATCACACAGAAATTTTTTTACTTACATAGACACAGGCATTAGCACATAAGTTTTACCATGAAGGGAGATGTTGAAATTTCCTACTTAATTGGAACACAAGCTTAATTCATCTGGGGTCACAGATAATGGTGTAAGACTAACCTGACCTTGTGGAAAACTAGCAGATCATGTGGTGACTAACATACTTTACAGAATTCAATTTTTTTTTCCACTATTGATTCCTGTAAGTTACTCTGGTCTCTTGTAGATGTAAAGAGGCAGTGCTGGCACTTCTGCTTTTCAGTGTGGCACTCCAGAATTTGGCTAGAGACCACCAAAGCAACTAGGCTACACCAGAAGTTTTCAAATTCAAGTATTTGTCAAAATAATTTTGTATTCCATTTTTCAAATTTCTCCTCAGTATAGGTTTCTTAACGTTTACTCTTTCAGTCTACATTTTTTTTCTCATCTCTCTTTACCTTTCTACATTTTCGCACTGCGGAAAAAATACATTTTTAAATTGAAAATAGAAATAGTCATAAATTTTTGTTTTTCCTTTTTTTAATGAAAGGATGATAAATCTGAAAATGTGAAGCCACATCCACAGTATTTACATAGCAATTTTCAGCTACAAAAAAAGCTTGCTGTCTAGTGAAATCCAAGATGTGTAATAAGGGACATCAGGAAAAAAAAAAAAAAAAGGCTATTATAGCAGTTAAAATACATCAATGAAAATACTCTGTAAAAATTACTAAAAATACCTCAGTGAAGCTAATTTCATAGAGATGTTATATATCAGATAACAGACATTACTGCTTTGTCAAATTTACTAAACTTAGAATCACAGAATCATAGAATTGTTGAAGTTGGAAAAGACCTTTAAGATCATCGAGTCAGACTGTTAACCTAACACTGCCAAGTCCACCACTAAACTGTGTCCCTAAGCGCCACATCTACATGTCTCTTAAATACCTCCAGGGATGGTGAATCAACCACTTCCCTGGGCAGCCTGTTCCAGTGCTTGAGAAGCCTTTTTGTGAAGAGATTTTTTCTAACATCCAGTTTAAACCTCCCCTGGTGAAACTCGAGGCCACTTCCCCTTGCCCTATTGGATGTTACTTGGATCTTGGGAGATGAAACCAACACCCTCCTTGCTACAGCCTTCCTTCAGGTAGCTGTAGAGAGTGATAAGGTCTCCTCTCAGCCTCCTTTCCTCCAGGCTAAACAATCCCTGATCACTCACCCACTCTTCACAAGACCTGTGCTCCAGACCCTTCACCAGCTTCATTGCCCTTCTCTGGACCTGCTCCAGAACCTCAATGTCCTTCTTGTGGTGACGGGCCCAAAACTGAACACAGGATTCAAGGTGCAGCCTCACCAGTGCCGAGTACAGGGACACAATCACTTCCCTAGTCCCGCTGGACACACTATGGCTGATACAGGCCAGGATGCCATTGGCCTTCTTGGCCACCTGGGCACACTGCTGGCTCATGTTCAACCAGCTGTCTACCAAGCACCCCTAGGTCCTTTTCCACCAGGCAGCTTTCCAGCCACTCTTCACCAAGCCTGTAGCATTGCATGGTGTTGTTGTGACCCAGGTCAGAACGTGGCACTGAGCCTTGTTGAATCTCATGGCCTCAGCCCATTGATCCAGCCTGTCCACTTCTCACCACACCTCACACAGAAAAGTGTCCCAGCATCCAGAAGACAGAAGCCCACAGCTTTTTACAATCTGATAAAGAGTGCCATGAAAAGCCTTTTAATGATTTTATTCAAGCACACTGACAAGGAATATGGTGTTGATATGGTCAAATGCATTTTTTATTAATGAGCAAATACAACAATTCACCATATTCCCTTCAAAGTAGTATAAATGCATCTGCTTTGCTATTTGAATCAGTTAGGCTTGGTATTGATGAGTCTTAAAGAAAAAAAATATGTTCTTCAGATACTGGAGACAAACAATCCCCCCAAGTAATAACTGAATTAAGCCCAGCATTAAGGCCAACTCACCCACCCTCATAACAGTTTTGTGGAGAACCCCTTTGACAGGTTATTCCAAGCTGCTTCAGATGCCTTAGAATTTCATCACTGCTATAGGTCAGAAGACAAATTAAAAGCAATAATAAAGACTGAAAGGTCTCAACATACTATTTATTCATGTCTCTATTCTACTCTTTTATCCACTGCTATCCACTTTATTCAGGTTCAGGGCTAAGTATTCGTCTCAGTCTAGTATTAAGAGATTTTTCAATTGTTTATCTGAAATAGGTACCAATAGGAAGTTTTGACAGCTGAGAAATGCAGTGGAGGAGATGCTATCATCAACTCACCCATTATAGCAGGTAATGTTCCTACACATTAAACTAAAGCAGTTAGTCCTCTTTACAAGGGAATGTGTTTGTTTAAGATTGCACATTATTCGGAAGCATTTTATACTACAAGAATGTATACCAAAGGCTGGTTTCTGATCCCTGGTCTCCATGCAGAGCATCATAAAGCAAAACATCCTTACTTGTTGGGGCTCAGTCTGGCTCCTATTGAAGTGGATGAAAACTCTGCTATTAATTTCCACATGAGCAAGACCTCAAGCATCTAACAGAATACTCCTCACAGAAGTCTTGCTCTGCGAGGAAGAAGAAACTAGAATCCTTCAGATAAATCCTGACAATAAACTTCTACAGACACTAGTATAAATTATACCAGCCTGAAAAATACACAGTCTGTGTCTCTCTGGACTCGTGTCTCTTTTACATCATGATGCACTTTATGCCTGTATATAGGAAATTGAAGAGTGCACTGGAGAAGGGAGGTTCAGACATTACACATTAACTGTGCACATACACGAGTATGAAACATATATTTAAGGAACATATTTTGTTAACCTGGAACACTCCACATGTGGAAGCACGCCATGGTGCAAGCCTCCTGCACAGCCAGTGGTGCAAGCTTCCCTGGCAAGGTGTCATCTCCTGAACCTTTCAGGAGAATCACTGACCCATGGCAGCAGTCACAGAGAGGTTGTGCATTTGGAGTACTGAGCCAGACAAGCAGCAGGCTATCCTGGAATCAGCAAGGCACATGAGTGTCATCCTTCACATAGAGCTTCTGGCTTGAAGATGAGGTCAAAGTTTTATTCCGGATTTTGGTGTTAGCTCCATGTTAAGGGCTTCAAAGATACTCAGTGAGAGCCACTGAAAAGAGCTTCAAAGTCACGAGACCCCCTAGGAAGCTAGAAAGCCTGCACTAGCCTCTTATTCCAGGCTACCTCCCCTTTGCTTGGGGAGATGAAGTCATGATAGTACATGTGCCATGGAAATGATCTTCCCAGGGAAGTCCACTGCAAAGAGACCTTTGCCAGGATTGCACTAGCTTCCCAAAGTGACTGCAACTGAAGACTTTCAATTCCATAAACCACAGGAAAGATCAAGATGGCAGGCTGTGAGCTTGTTTACAAATTTCAAATGTAGTTAGCTCTGCATATAGCCACAGACTCAGCCTACTGCATGAATATGCCCTGAGCAGTAACAGGAAAGGTCTGTCTTCCACTCTTCACAGCTCAATGTGCCCCAGCCTGCATTATAATATCCTCTGCCTGGAGTGAGGCATTAGCCTTTGGTAGTTAGAGAATCATAGACTAACTTAGGTTTGGCCTCCTAAGGTCATCCAGTTCAACCTCCATCTCAAAGCAGCGGTAACTTTAAAGCTAAGTCAGATTGTTCAGAGCTGAGCCTAGTCAACTTCTGAACATCTCCAAGGATGGAGATTTTACAGTCTCTCTGGGCACTTGCCCCAGTGTTTGACTACCCTCATCCTGAAAAATTATTTCTTTATGCGCAGTTAGAATTTCCCTTGCTGCAGCCTGTGACTGTTGTCTCTCCCTTTCACTTTGCACCTTGAGAGGCAGGAACTGCACTACAATTTAACAACCATCTGTTTTTCTGGGAATTTCCATAGAACTTACAGTGCTAAGTTACATCAAATAGAGAACAAAATGAGGAAAAAAGAAAACCAACAACATAATGCTGCTTTCCACTAAAGTGCATCAAAGTACAGACATAAATAAACTGCTCGGAAAAGCCATAGTCTGGAAAGTTCGCCGTTTTAAGATAGCTACCTGCATAGTGGGACTGTATTTCCTATTTAGAAAAAAGCTTTGGGGTGTATTCTAAATTCTCTTTTTAGTTTCCTCTCTTAATCTGTATTACCAAATGCCTTTTCTGCACCAGGTCAAGTTGCCTGGTCCCCATGCACAGCAGGAACTCTTACTGCATCAATTCTCAATACGATGTAGCTCGGCTACTTTCTACTATTATTTTGCTGTTGCATTTTTGTGAGTGTGAGGCAGACTAGATGTGCTTGATGTACACACACCTTGCGTGCATTTTTTTTGTTTTTTCCAAAACAGGCTGGAATAATCCAATATGCAAGACCTGGATAACCAGTGACACTGAAGTCTGATCTTCACATTGATGAACTTGGATAATAAATCTAGAAAGAAAAATCAGGCTACAGCCATATGAAATATCATCAGACTCATGCCCTGAATATAAATCCGGAACTTCACTCTTCAGTATTACAGTTAACTGACCTGTGAGTTTTTCCAGAACATCAAATCCATGTTTCAGAGCAATGATATCAAGAAAAGAGACTGTGCCGTCTTCAAACCTAAAGAATGGAACAAATGAGCACAGTAAACAAATCATGCAGCTATGGTACAGACTTTAAATCTATTTTGAGGATTATTATTTTATATTCAATGAATCTAACTTGCAGAGTGGGAACCCTTCTCTTAAGGATTCATCTTCCAGTCTTGTAGTGTCCTACGAAGCAAAAATATATTCTTCAAAGCTATAGGGTTTCATATGAACAGTTGCTTGCACAGAGAAAGTGATATTTTCCCTTGCAGGGTCTACTTGTGGGTTTTGGATTTTCAGAGTAAAGGGTAACAGTAATGTCTTACGAGCTAATGTCACAAAGTCCTAAGTTATCTTCTGTCAATGTCAGAAGATGTCAGGAATAGGTGAGGAGATGGGTGTAGAACTTGTGTTTGCCCCCCCTCTCTGACATGATTACATCTAGCATAGGTAAGTAAAGAGGAAGATCACTAACAAGTCTCCCTCCACATGCTCTTCATGGAAATTAAAAATAACAGACCTATTTAGAGCTCTATATAAGGGTGGGGGAAAACGTACACTCACTACCAACATCTTTTAATGGAAACACCAAATGGAAACAAAAATTCCAGATTTGATGAACTACTGCAACAATTCCCACAGTCCAGAAGGAGAAGGTGCAGCTCCAAGGTGGGGACGTATTCAGGAAGTAGTGCCCAAAAGAATTTCAAGGGCCCAAAAGACACAGCATATCAAGCATCAAAATATGTTTTATTTAGGCTTTGTGTGCACCTCAGTCCACAAGAAGTTTTAAGGAGTGATCATTCAGCTTTCTTCACCGCAAAGGGGAACACAGAATAATGCTGACAACTGATGAAGTTGAAGCTGTACAGAACTCACTAGCTGGGTTCACAGATAGTCTCTAAGGAGGAGGGAGCTACCTCCGAAACCGTAACAGTTAATGCTGGAAATTAACCCACCAGCAACAACCCCAAATCTCTTGGTTCAAGTTTAATTTTAAACTCCGAGCAGGAGAATGAGACCTTCCCACTAACATGGTATTCCTTGAATCTTTCTCAGAAAGGGCTGATGTTGTCCACATTGGAAAATGACAACATGGAACACAACAGAGGCACTCTTGGGCAAAAATACTTTACATGCACGCATAGTAGACATGAAAATAGGGGATTACTTTTTTTTTTTTTTTTAATGGGTGTATCATTTTTCATAATGCATGTAAAAAGCTTTTGGTGCCACAATTAAATAAGTATTGTGAAAAGGCTCGAAGGTTAAAAATGTTAGACTTCAAATGCTTTTTCTTCAATAAAATAAACCTCAACAGAACAGCATAATAGCTGTCACTTTACAGTGATTTTTCTTACTTATCTTCTATTTCATTTTTCTGTAGTTATCAAATAAGTTAAACACGGCAAGTGACACTGTCAGGTGAAGGACATAAAAAGCTTACAAAAAATATTTGGTAAAACTCCACACAAAAGAATAATGCAAGAGTATTGTGTACATATGATAATATGTTCAGCTGTGATGAAGGAAGACAGATAGAGGCAGCAAATAATTATAAACCAAGTGGTAAGAGAAAAGTAGTGGACTGATATAAGGATGAATGGCCCAAAAGAGACCACTCATGCTCACATATTTCAACACAAAACAGGCCAAAGAATCCTTCTTAGGAATTTCTGAATCTTGCCTAGTAATAATTAATAATAAAGTATATTGCTCCTGAACTTCAGGGAAGAAACCTTGCTGGTTGTCAGTGATGAAATTTAAAATGTCTGCTTGTGATTTGAAAGGGACCTAACACCAGGAATATCTTCACAGAGACCTATGGACCAGTATCTGAGGGAAGCAGTATTCTATCCAAAAAGCCAGAAAAATTGGGGAAGGAGGAGGAAGAAGAGATAAGGCAGAGACCAACAGTGGTTTCAGGATTAAATACAGAAAAACATTAAAAATTTGCACTGGCTGCAAAAAATGTCACAGTGGCCCCACATGACTGCCAAGGAGAGATTACAGAAAAGAAGCCTGAAGAGGAATTGACCTGCCCTGCTCAGTTACTGGCAATGGCTAGCAAAGCAAATAAAACACTGCGAACTAAAGACCAGAGCAGAGATACTGGCACTGAGCCCATCAAAAAGACTGCACAACCCCCAATAACCTTATCATTATCAGAATAGAAAAGCACTTGAAAAGGCAACAAAGGTGTCAGTCTAGATCTTCAAAGTCCTCCAAATCTTACATATAGTAAAAGGGGAAAAAAATTGCATTTCTGTTCATTAGATGTGATTATTAACTAAGCAGACAACTGCAGTATGTGCACTGTTAAGCAGTATAAGAGATGCATGAACCATGATACTGTTCTAAGATCTTAAAGATTTTAATGGAAATAGTCCAGGAATCTTTTCCCCTTGGAAAAAAAAAAAAAAAAAAAAGCAAACACAATTCTGGGGTTTTGATCAAACATTATGCTCCAGAACAACACAATCATTGTGGCAGTATATGCATCCTGCATTGTTTTGTCAGACCCGTGTTATTTATTCTTTCTGAGTCACAAAAAAAAATTGCCTGCTGGGAGCTCCATTGCAATAACCAGAAGCCATAAAAGAATTGAAAGTAATGCTAAAAATATTTCCTCAAATATATAGGCAAGTCTCTCTTTTTACAATTTAGATATGGACTATTTTGCAATGCTCCTCTCTTGTATTTTGTATGTTCATATGGCCCTCTCTATTTTTACACCACCAGCTTTCTATTTCTGATAAAGAAAGCACTAATATTTCGTTATTCCTATAATATGTATATTATACCACTTCCAGTGCAATTGACTCTCACGTATATTCTTCAGATTTACTGAACACCTGATGTGAAATTTCATGTAAACTGTCATCTTTCCCATATTTCCAGCTATTGAATTGATCATTTTGCTTTATCCCCAGAAATATTTACAGGAATAATCTATACATTCTTATTTATCCATCTATAAATTCTAATATTTAGCAAATTAAGCTTTAGGAATTTCACTTAGTACCATGGCAAAACATGATACTATAAAGAGTAGCTATTCTCCACTTGGAACAGAGAGCTCTCTCCCAGAATATTTAACTGTATTTAGGATTGAGAGCAAACGTGCTCCTTGCATTGCAAAACATTGACTTCAATGGCTACTTTTCTGTTGACGCAACTGATGCTTCAAATAAATAGTTTCCCCACTCAATGGCAGTTCCAGTGTTAGAATAATTAGTTTAGGATGAAGTTCATTTGAATGCTGGTCTAGAAGTAATAAAGGTTTTGCAGCTGATGATGTATGAAGGATACTCACAAAGCCTAACACTGCAGAATACCAACCCAAGAAACAACAAGCTTGTCTCTCTTATCTAGTTCTTATTATAATTGATCCTACTTAATCACGTCTGGGATGAGCTCAATTGCTTAGCTGATTGCACTTGTGAAAAGCTGCTAGCATTTCACATCAACCTGCTACCTGGCAAACTGGTTAAACAGCTTGTGGCTTAACAAAAAACAGAGCAGTCTGCCTAAATCTATCAAGGATTTACAAAGCTGATGATCTGCTCTTCCAAGTCACACAGGACCTCTGTTTCTAGAAGCAGCAATTTTCCCTCTGAGTCACAAAAGAAAACTATTGCTTACACAGAGAGGTTGCACATTTAGGATCTTCCTAGGGATGGAGATAGGCTAGTCTGTCTTTGAATCCCTGTTCAATCGGTTGCTGTGACACCTCTCTGTTAGGCTTCTGCACACAAATGTTATTTTCTAAAGCCACTATCCCACACATCAAGGCAACTGAAATAAGGAAGGAAATTGTGACACCTTGGGCAGTTTGAATTCACCCTCTCCTTAACCAGGTCACCTTTACATGCAACGACGATGACAAGTCATGGCTTAAGGCCTAAACAAACAACTCATGCTTAAAGAGAGGACTTATGAGTAAAATTTGGTGGAAGACAAAAACATTACCCTGGAAGTTGGACAGCACCAACTTAAGTCAGAAGTCCGAAAGGGCCCTCAAGACCAATCAGTCAACACTGAGGTGGTGAAATATCTCGCATAACGTAAGCTATTCTGTATACAGAAAGTACACAAGGCACAGCTTTTAGGTATTCTGCCTGGGAGCGCCTGCCTCTGGTTTCTGGGAAGGCTGACCTGATTAGCAGGCAGATGAGTGATTCAGCTGGTTTTTTCAGTTCATTCGCCCAGACACAGTCCAGACACAAAACCACTGCACATGTGCCATTTCTGTCCAGAACACAGCCTAGAGCTTTGAAACTTTGATAAAAATCCCATCACAAGGTCAAAAATAATCCCGTTCATCTGAGAGCATTGCTGAGTCAATGCAAAGTGCAACGAAGGAGCGCGGCAGGGAAGATCACTGTCAGCCAGCTTGCACTCTCCTTTACACCAGGGTAATGATTCCATTTAGGTCAAATGAGCAGAAGTCATTCCTGAGTTTCTAAAGCAGGTAAAAGTGAAATCAAATCCACAGAGAAAGCATATTTCTTGAATAAGAGGCTTTTCTTTTCTTTTTTCTTTTTTTTTTTAAACACTCCTCAAGAGTGAAGCTGCCCTTTTAAGTGAGATGTTACATGAGTTCCTTTCATCTTTTCAATTCATTTATTTTCATCTAATTAAAAAGTACAACAATAGAGAGAGGTTCTTGGTATGCATTTAAAAGTAGTTCCTTCAGATCCTATTTTCACCTCTTAAGATATATTTCATATCAGCTCCACATGAAAAAACTGTCTTGGCAAATTTAATTTTTACATTTTATACATTTACCTGTTTATTCTGTACTGACATTTGCTGGAATTACAAAAGCACCAAGTGTATACAATGTCAAGATTACGGCTGTAGGAACAGACTGTTTTCAGTCACATTTGTGTTCTTAGGTTAGTAATTACCATCTCTGATATTAGCAGGGGAACGGAGCTTAATTGGTCTCACTGCTTTCCAACATCAAAACCCAACATTTGCAAAAGGAGCTATATTCGTTTTGCTTCTCTTTAACTTAAAATACATCACTACCAGTCTATGAAACCTTTAGGGCTCTGTGCTGCTCTTCAGCACATCTATTAGCTCCTTCTGAGACAAAGTTCTCGGGTACCTTTCCAGGGAGTTTGTGGCTCTCCAGAGGACACACTCCCCTCGGTCTGGCTTTGTCTCCCACAGACGATGGTCCTCATTTTTAGTGATTTACCAGTTGTCACTTTCTAAATTGTGTAAAGCTCCGGTCACATTAACACCAACAACTGAATTTTAAGGCCACATCATGCAAGATCAAGCATTTTTCTGTGGGCTTTTTGATCCTCTATTAGTAAAGCCTTTGAAACAGGATCTGATTCCCAGACCACTAACCTCAGGTACGCACTACTCCCGGTGGACTTAATATCTTTGTCTCACACGGTACATGCCAACTGAAGCAAGTAAATAAAATTAGGAGACAGCCTGCTGTAACGGGCATACACGCTAGCATTAAACTATGCTTTCATAAGAATACAACTTTTGCATAGCTGCCTACACAGGAGCATGCTACAAGCCAAGAATTTAAATGCTAGGAGGGCAGTAATAAATTAAGGACTTCTGAATAAGACACTTTTACCACTTTATTAACTCCTTTTTACCTCTGTTAGTGGCACATTACATGTTCGCTAGCGATGACTGTTTCTCACACAATGAAAGGAGAATGCTTATCCACTGCTCGAACTGACACTTGTGGAGGAGAAAACTGAATGAATAAAACAATCCTTTTTCATTTCTCAGATGTCCCTGTGTATATCTTCCTTATGTGCAACTTGGTGAACTTCTAATTGGTAACTTTGCTCACTACCTATATTTTGAAAAACCTTCCCCCTTTGCACCAAAAGAGTAGCAATCCTTGAGTCTGTTGCTCAAATCAGGCTGAACGACACGTTCTGATTTTGCAGATTATCAGCTCCCCAGGGCTCTCTGCCTTTCAGTAAAAATCACACTTCCGACAACTATGCATCACAATTACTTTCAGCTGTATGCAATATTTTAATAAAATTGGATTTCTCCCATTAATAGCATCTTTACAATTAATAGTTTACAATATATTTTAAAAAATATACAAGAGCTTTGTCCATTATCATTTCAATCACACAACAATGAATAAATTACATCTCAGGGATAACATACTTCCCTCATCAATCCCTAAATGGACACTCCAAAGTAAAATAATAATAAAACTACTTTTTTTTTTTTCCCCACCAGAAGAGCCAGTGGTCACAAAAAAAAACCCCTGCAATGTGTTTGTCACTGGTCAAAGGTTCCCTTCCAAATTTACAAAATAGGCCAATGAGGTTTCTTTGCATCGACGCGGCAGAGGGGGGAGAAACAAAATAATATTTCTCTTTAAAATTCCATCGTGCAAAGGGATATTTCCTTGAGGTATATTAAATTTAAGTGTTCAGGAACATGAGGCCTGCTGGTTAACTGGCCTCAAAGAATAATATATTCAACTATCAGCTAGCTAGCTTGTGATTTATACTCATTCATCTTAACTTGTAACTTATTAATGTCAACAAGAACTCCATTAAGGTGCAATTCAGTGTGAGCAAGTGTATTGCAAATGATTTCTGTATCAGTCTGAGTATTTGATATGCATTATTCTCCCATGTTTAAATATCAATAATCCAAATGTTCATAACTCTACTTCCCAGGGGAAGGTAACATCCAGATATAACCCCAAGTAGTAGTTATAGTGAGCAATTTGCAAGGTGTATTTGCATAAACTGTTCACTGATCAGTTATGAGTAATGAATCATTAATAAAAATTCAAAGCCTTTTCTTTCATTTTCTTCTTAGGAGAAAAGAAAGGATGAAAGACATTCTGGAGATAAATTTTTCATAGGCAATAATCTGACCAGCTGTAATCATTTGTCCATGTTCAGTACAAACAGATCTGTGTATTTCCTCATGAAGACTCATGCAATGTTTCATCCTTAAATGGGACCATTTGGGGATAACGAATAACTTTCTAATCAACTGCTAAAGACAAATCAATTTAAAATTTGGCAGACAAAAAAGGCTCCACTTGAACATGAATTTATTCTTAAAAATCCACACACAAAAATACCGCTGTCTAACACGTGTGCCAGTAAGGCAGACCCAGATCAATGACCTCGACAACGTTAGCAGTAACTTATCCTCTGATAACAGAGAAAAATCCCTATGATTGCTTTCCAGTGGGTGGACTCCATTCTACAGAAAGGTCTGTGCCTCAAAGCAGAGATTGCTGCGATGCCAAGTCTTATTTCCACTGTAGGTAAAAGTGAATTCAGCAACACTTCTGAGTATTTAATTGCATCAGTTGGGAGGGTGAAAAGACTTCTCTGATCCCATCCAGAAAGCTTCTTTTTCTAGCAATAAAAATTATTTTTGGACCTAATTTTCAGAAGTAATATATACCCAAGATTAGCAGAATCCATTGGGAGCTGTGAATGAAAACAGGTTCTTCACTATCAAGCTCATCATGCTAAACCATTCCATGTCAAGCCACCATTTGGGGAAGATTTGTTCTTCCTTCGCATCAATCTGAAAACTAACTTAGAGAAATTTGAATGTTGGTACTGTCAGTAAGACCGAGGCTCAAAATGTGCTCGTGATAGTGATACCACAAAAAAGAAAAAGGATGTGGGGGCATAAGGATTCTCAAAAGAAATTAATATTTTTGCTGGAAGGCAGGAAGTTAAAAAAATAAAAAGAAATAGAGACTTTTCATCTTCCTCCAGCACTGCCTATTCTACTAGTTTTCCAACTAAAAAGAAATACTGAGAAAGTTCCTATCTATGCTTTTCTGATGCAGCTACAAAAAAAAAAAAAAAGTCAAAATTCATAGAGACAAAAGTGCTTCTTGCAAATTTTGCCTTCAGTGTGGCTCAGGACTCTGCAGAATCTCCCCAGATGCCAAGTCTTGCTAAATTACAGTGAACCTTAAGGTCCAGATCTTCTGCTGCTCGAAACCAGGGAAGTGGCACCACAGGCCATCTGGACTCTGAACCACATGTCCACACAGCAGCTGTCTTCACGGGAACCTGCACTTCTTTGCATCCTTCCACTTCCCACTGACTCAGATAAAGTATGAGAAAAAAATAATTTTCTTTTTATAAAGTGGAATGAGTATTAAGTGGATGTCAGATGCCTTCATGCATGTGCTGGATATTTAACAGCTGACAGCAAAGATATAATATTAACTGTGTTTGTTATGCTTTACTTCTGATGCAAATTTGCACGTGTGTGGAACTGCCCATAGTTGGTGGCATATGCCAACTACAAGTAGTAACAAGAAAGTACTAAGCAGCTAAATTCAGTTTAATGTACGATATATGTACCAATAACGCCCTGTGTATCCAGAAAGGCTAGCAGCTTGATAGGACTGGCATTATTAAATTCCTGCTGTAAAACAAGTTAAGTTCAGAACAAGGTCTGATTAGCTAGTTTGCTTGTTGAGACCTTTGTGATAACAGAAAAATTGTCAAAGCAGACTGAGAAGAGACAAATACAGGGAAGCCTTCAGCTAATAAGGCATTCCAAGGTATATGTGCATCTTTTTTCAGGCCTAGGGGCTGCAGCCAACTGAGACTTTCATGAGGAAAAAAACATATTCTTTCTGCCTCACTCTCACACTTCAAAAAAAGAAAAAACAAAATCCATAGTAAGGTATGCTACACCAAACTAGGTCCATCCTGGCAACTAACTGTTTTACCGCAAAACCTACCAATCTACCTTTCCACTTTGGGACCTCAGAACTACTACAAAATGCAGACCTCTTCCAAGGTTTTCAAGGTGGTTTTTTTTTGTTTGTTTATTTGTTTGTTTGTTTGTTTTTTTAATTTTTCAGCATTATTATGAAGCTTGCTAAAATTTCACACTACCCTGTGAGGTCAACTAGTAGCATCTCACTCATAAGATGAGGACAGGGAAGTTGAAGAAGTGACTTTTATTTCCAAGGACCTACTCTGACTGATTTGACAAGCTTGGTCTGGGTATTGGGAGTTACCAATTCACAGAAAATTTAACTCACAACAGTGATACTGAATTAGCAAGTACCCCTAATTTCTCACTGTCTTAAGTAGTCTGCAGCTTATACTGTGGAAAGTCAAGAAACCTTTCCATGCAATTGCCTTTCCTCCTCAACACAAGGGCAGTAATGGAGACCCCAGGAATATCATGTGCTCATGTTATAAACAAAGATAGCTGCTTTAGCTTTCACAGGTGTCCTGGACCTGCATCGATAAGGTCAGTAACTGAAGGAAGTTCTTGAGGTCTTCCAGCTACCTGAATCCAGAAGAAGGATCATCTCAACTAATAATTCCTTCAAGGACTCCGGAAAATTCTGGTATGTTACCTGCCATTGCTGATGCTTGGAGAGCACACGGAGATGACTCTTATTGCTTGCTTTGACAGAAAAGAGCATAAGTCAGGTAGATGAGAAGACAGCAAAGTAAGAAAACAGCAGAGGGTTAGGAGTACATGCATCAACAGAGAAATAAAAAGTTTAATATTCATAGAAGCATTTGTTATGTAAGTGATATCATCTCAGCTATCATCCGAACAGAAAACAGGATAACGAGTGGGTGAAAAAAGCAGAGACATTTATAAGCTAAGAGAATGTACGTGATTTACAAAATGGACAGATTAGAGGCTCTGCAGGACACTTGACATTAGTATGTGGTAGAAAAATAATCACAAATAGGAAAAAAGTGCTAAAGAAAACAGAACTGTAAGAGGGATGGCGGTGGAGAAAACAGAACTGTTTTGAATTGAAATCTCTTTGGCGAGATGTTCAAAACAAGCAGGACTAGTTGCTGAGATTCTGCTATAGGCTATGTAGCTATGCAGGAAAAAATGTTTTTTGGATAACAGATACTTTTCTATCACTCTCACAGAAATAAATATGACCTTAAACTTCCTACAAGCAAAACCAGGATAACAGAAATGGTTGAGTTCAATTGTTCCTTAACATCAGAGCCAAAACAAAACCAGCTACAAAAAAAAAAAAAAATCTGAAAAACGGCTTTTACAAACAGTTATACAATACATGACGGAAGACTTACACTCATAGAAACCCTCGTCAGAGGGATTACAAGTTTAGATGGCACAGACAGATAAGCAACCTCAAATTAAGTTTTCAATATGATTAAGCAAATGAGATATTAATAAAATTACTTGGTCAGGAAAACCGAACTGAAGTGATCAGATGCTTAGATATCGAGGAGACCTAAAATAATCTGAAGTTGAGGTTCAAAAATGCATGGAATTTGCATCCCAAAAGAATGAAAAAAGGGAGAAAATAAACTTTTAGAGAAAGCCTTCAGCAATAACCTGCACTAAAAAAAGCTCTGAAGAGATATTTTAGCACTGCTTATAAAAGCTGACATGAAATCAGAAGTGCTGCTCAGGGAAGGAAGCTACTGTTGGAAAGAATACTGTTGTGAGAATTCCCAAGAGCCAAGCCCTCACAAAGCAAATTAAACTGAACAACAAACTATTCTTCATACAAAATCAAAGGAAAATAAAAATAATATATAATAACACATAATATATAATGAAGTAAGAAATATAAATAAAAAGGGCAATGACTGTTATTCAACAAGCAAAAATTTGGAAGAGGAAAAAGGGCCTGAAAACTAAATGAGTAGTTGGCTTCAAATTTTAACAAGGACTCTGATGAAAAACATAGGTCAAGACAGGGTGAGTAATGACTGAAAGTATGTGGAAAGTGGGAAAATTGAAGTTATTGCAACTGGTGTGGAAATTCACTTCAAAGGTTTTAATGTACTTGAGCACAGGCAGACAGACAAACTACATTCCAGATTGGCATGAAATCTCCAAAGTCCAATAACACAGGAAAATAAACAAATTTGTCAAATCAGGAATGGAAAACAGAAAACACAATATTTCTACTGAAGAAAGGGAAACAGAGTGATCCAAGCAACAACACATCTATTAGCTTGACTCAGTGTTATGTACGTCCTGAAAACAGGTTCTGAATGAAAGGACAATTAAATTAGTAAATAAAAGTACATTGAAATGTACCATGTGCCAATGGAAAATCAAACCCATAGAGGCTGTCATTTTAAGAGCTCACTACTCTTCTAGGCAAAGGAAATGCAGAACAAATTTATCTGGATTTCAGTAAAACATTACCTCTATTGCTGTATGAGAAGCTATTACAAAGTAAGGATTATTAGAAAAGTGCTACAGTGGGCTAAGAAATTGTGCTGAAAGGGGAACTATTAAGCTAGGAAAAGGTTACCTGTTTAGCTCCTCAAGCACTGCTTTTGGGACAAGTATCTCTCTTAGCAGTCTCAGTAATGATCCTGGCATAAAAGGTAGGAATGTGAAGATAAAACAGGCTGAAGTGAAATCTGGAGATTGTCAATGCAGAAGATGAAGCTGTATATTGTACGCAATAAGAAACAGATAATGTTGAAAACCCTAAAAATAGAAGCCAGATGAAATGTGTAATATGCTACAATGTATAATAAGTACATCATCATGCATAAACCCTATTATGCAGTTAGGGATTACTGACATTAACTTCTGCCAGCAACTGGAGAACTGTCATCTGAAACATCAGATTTATTAGCTGATGAGATCAGTTATAAGCCATCAGCATGACAGACAAGAAAACATGCTAGGACTTACAGATAGAAAAATATTAACACCACTAATAAAGAACTGATAATATTTTCTGTGACATACTGTGTATGATGATCAGAGAAAAGGAAAGGCCATCTTATAAAAGTGTTCTGTTCACTTAGCATGGAAAATCAAAGCTAAGTAGAATTGCTCTTGGTAGTTCTAGAGATGGAAGAGGTGGGTAATAACCAGAGAGGAGAAAGAGCTCTTTAAGCTGCAGGACAAAATGCAGACATATGACCAAACTGACCACAAGATAATACAGACTGCAAAGTAGAAGTCTTGTGTCCATCCAAGACATGAGATTATAGAACAATTTTTCAACAGGAGTAGCAGGAACTAACCCAAACCAACATGCCCTCCCTCCCATTTCTCCCCCTCATTCGGCACATGGGCTCAATGTAAAGAAGAGATTATATAGTGTGTGTGTCTTTGACAGCAAATAGGCTGATGACATGACCCAGAAGGTGGTTGCCCCTCCTAAGAATCCAACAACAAACGGAAGTGCCAAAGTAGCAACTCCTCTCAGTTTATGAATCTGCATAAAAAAATTGCATAAATACAGAAGTTTGTAACTTTGGGAATCTCTGAAAAACCTGGAGTCATCCTTCTTCATTTCACACCCAATTAAGGTGGCACTGTCTTGCACAACATCAGTTGTGTAAAGAGACTACTGAGACAAGAGCAAAAGAAATGCACTTACTAACAGCTTTTTTCTTATAAATTTGTATGCATGTTCTACCGGCCTGACTGTATGGCATATTGACTAGTTCCATATGCTTCCAGTAAGGAGGGTCTCTGGTGATGGTGATGAGGAACAAAAAGATAATTTTATTTCGATTAATTGTCACAGAAGTAAAGTTGTTCTCGACAGTGGTATGATTTTCTAAAATTATGTTAACACAGTAAAAATGAAAATACCCACCTCCATGAATGTTTTTTTGAGATAAAAGTGCAGAAATTCTCTCTGCCTTAATCATATCAGACACAAAAGAACCATCAAGAAAATAAAATTGTACAGTGACATAGCAATACAAAATACTCATTTGAAAAACTCAACATGCACCCTTACATTAAATCATCTATTCTCTCTTATCAATAAATGTACTTTCAAAATTCAGCTCTCAATGAGTGTATAATCCTCCTTGTTGGAAATATATTGAGTTTTTTATATGCTATGGAGAGCATAATAGTAAGTATAAGACAAAATGGCTATATGCAAGTTTCACTGAATTGCACCCCCCACCACAGAAAAATAGGTATGTTGTCTATGAAAAGTCCACTAGAGTAGAGCTTCTCATAGTTTACCAACTGAAGACTGACCAAGGCTGAAATGAAACTACTTGCTCTTCCACTACTTTGATGTTTCAGGTACAGTACATAGATACTTCAGTGACAACCAGCCGGGTAACTGAAGTTTGTAAGATAATAGGCAGTGAAGATGTCTGGTATGAGCAGAAATATTCAATCAAAGAACCAGCTGAGGTTGCTCCAAATATAATAGTGTCTCTTTAGACTTGCTAACCACTGGAGAGAACTAAATACAGCACAAAGGAGGTAGCTCTGCATGCAGCAAATTCATAACAATATACAGAGGAAAGTGTAATCACACTTTAAAGTAAGTTTAGTACTATACAAGTAATGAAGTACTTTGTAAAAACAGAGTCTTAAGAAGACAGCAAACAAAAGAAAAACAAAATTCACATTCATTGAGTTGACATAGGCTCTAACAGTACGCAGCACAGAGCACTGCCACCCACAGCTTTGCTGCCAGACTCTCAGATTTCCCAGTACAAAGGAAATAATTTGCATTAATGGCCTTGGAGCTTCCCTGACAGCAGAAAGTTCCCCAGTGGAAAACAAATATGTATTTGGATGGAAAAGTTACATGGAGTTGACATTCACAAATACCATATACAGTTTTCAGGGACATACAGGAAGCATAGCAGTATGAGGCCTAAAATACCACCCATCCAGTATTTTGGTGGTCAGAGGAATCCATGACTTTAAACTTAGTTCAGTATTAGCCTTCTATGTCAAAGAGAAGAAATCCGGGATTTCACACAGAAGTCTCACATGCTACCTTAAAATGACACAACCAGTAGGTCACTGCAAAGTTTTGCATTCGAAACAATTATTCACATAATGAATTCCAAATGTATTTCAGATATTTTAATCTCTTAATATATGTAAAAAACCCCATATAAAACCTAATAAGACTTTTCAGGCTGTTCAGTATTTTGATATATCAGCTATGCTTTTAGAAGACTTCTTTCTTCCATCCTCCCTTCTCCTTATATGTTAATGTTTGCTTTACTGGATATAATTAGTGAAAAAAATCCAGTTGAGATTCAATTTCAGTTACAATTAATGATGAATGTGTCAAAGTATTATGATGTTGTTTATCACACTGCTTGCAATGCAATTTAGTGCCATAATACTAAGACTTGCTATATGACAGTTATTTGGCATTTAAGTCTTAAGATGCTCTGCAGACTATCCTGAATGTTAACTATGGGAAGATTATTTTATACTAAAGCAGCTTCTGGCAAAACGTAGAGACAAGTTGCTAGAGCCCAGCAAAAGCTCTTAAATCTTATGTCATCTACAAGCTGAAATATAATATTTAAATAATCTAGACATGTCGTAAAGCTAATGAGAAATCCAAAGGATAAAATTAAAAATTTACATTAATAGGGCAGCTTAACCATATGAGGAAAAAACCAGTCTTTATTCTTTCTGATACAATGTCTGAGAGATATCTTCCTTTTAAATCTGTACATACACACAAAAGACTGAAACCTAAGAACCTGGGGGTGGTGGGAGGGAAGTAATAACTTTAAAGGTAACTCTTAGCTGTCCCAGTTTGTTTTCTTTTTCCTCTCTGTAGCCACTAAATTAATTTTGTTTTCACCTCAGACTTAGGTCTAAAGAATTTTCTACTCTCAGGGTGTCCCTGCTGAGTATTCATTTGTATGCTTGTGAAACTTGTCGCTGGCCTTAGGTCTTCTTCTGCAATGAATGTGCAAGTTTGCCCTGAGGAGCTGTGTCTCAGCACAGCACAGGGCTGCCCTCAGTGACCTCAGATCTGAAAGGAAAACGGTAGCTTTACATGCATTGCCTGTGATGACTAGACAAAGAACTGATTATTCATGTATTTACCAGGAAAATATCAGGCATGGAGAGAAACAACAAAGAATATGCTCATTACTTTTTTAGTTGGAGTCGTTAAAATGAAAAAGTTGTAATGTTCGGTCTAAGTCTAGATACAAGATCTAGTCTAAGAGAAATTGCTCAAATATATAGAAAATAAGTTACTTCTGGGATATTGTTTTCAAGTCATGGCATGCTGTTGTGGTTTTGAACCCCTGTCTGGCAGACAAACACTGCAACAACCACTTGCTCATCCTCCTCCCTCCCTCCTGGGGATGGGTGAAAGAATTAAAGGGAAAAGAGACTCATGGGTTGAGATAAGAACAGTTTAATAACTAACCTACAACAAAACTGAAAAGAATAATAATTATAGCAATAATAGTAATATATACAAATATACAAATGAGTGACACACAGTGATACTTCTCACCACCCCATGACCATGGCTCAGCCCTTTCCCGGCTAACAATCCCAGAGCAGGGAGAGTCCTGAAACCACAATCCCAGAATGGAGATAACAGCCCAAGCGTCTGAGGGACCAAAACAACCCTGAGAGAGGAGCAACCCAGAGGGAGACGACCCGGAGCAAGAGAGCAAACTTCCAGACAGAGCCTCACCTATATACTGGGCATGATGTGTATGACATGGAATATCCCACTGGCCAATTTGGGTCTCAATCCTAAACCTAAGATTGACTCTTAGGCTAGTAATTGGGGCTGTGCTCCCTCCCAGCTTCTCCTGCACCTGACAACACCGGCACAGCAGAGATACTGGAAAGTCCTTGACTGTCTTGGCAGCAACTATAAACATCAGTATGTTATCAGCCTTCTTCTCAGCACAAATCCAAAACACAGCCTCTTACTAGCTACTATGAAGAAAGTTAACTCTGTCTCACCTGAAACCGGGACACATGCTGAAAACTCATATTTAAAACTTCAAACTTTACAACTGAATTTGCTGAATTTTCTGTAATTTCTCACTGTGCCATATCATTCTGTGCAGATATGACATGCCATGTACAATTTAATAATCTTTTGTAACTCTATTCCCCTAAACTCAAATATATTTCAGGGACACGATTCTAGCCTCTGATTAAAAAGCACAAATCTCCACAAGTTCTTCTGAAAACAGATACTAAAAGTGCTTACAGCTCAACTGAGACATAAAATACATATAATCTTTCATCGAGTTCCACCATTCTTGTAGAAACAATCCTAAAACACTGTTACTTTAGCATAAACTTCTAAATAAATATTGCTAACATCTTGTTGCTATGTCTGAACTGCAAAAAAATCCTATCTGCAACTCCTTTTCAGTTGTAACCTATTAAAATAACTGATAATCTGTGTTCTTGTAACAAGCATAGATTCTAGATTTTAGGGAGTCTAGCAAACTATCTCTTTTTAGGGTATTTTGTGTCTAATATTGTATATTTTTTTGGAGAAGGGACATACCTGATAATACACTGTCAAGAATATTTTGCCTAATGGAGTTTTACATTTACAAAAGTTTTTAAAGGTACATTTGTTAATGGAATTCAGTTCTGCAGATACCATGTTTAATAGAACTTGACTAATGTTTTTGTTCAATTAGGTGCCATACCAACTATTAAAATTCTGGTGTTCAAAGTCACTGAAGCCATTTCAAAGGCTCCTTTGAGAAAAACAGAATACATTAGTGACACAAGTGGAAGATTTTGGAGAAGTACAACATCTGATACTGGCACATCCACCATCACAAAAAGCTTGGAAAATCTTAAGCTATGCAAAAAAGAATCAGCATTTTTTAACACCTTCTGTCACCATAATAACAAATGGAAAAGATGGAATGGACTGACTATGATATTGATGACTCATAGAGATGGATATTGATTAGCCAAGAGCAATCCTGGTAGAATTTGACTCTCAAGAAGCACTTGGTCCCAGGCCTGGTGAGTCCAGCTACTAATTTAAAACTGAGTCCCAGAGCTTTTGAATTGTTCTAATGACACCTCTGTTAGCAGCAGCAGGCTCTATAGGCAAATTTATCAAGGACTGTAATCAGGACTGTAATTACTCTTTCTCCCTCACCTCCTCCCTACGCTAGCAGGTACATGTCACCAAGTAGAGTGTTTCGCAGGAAGGCTGAGAAAGAGCACTGTGCTGCTTGCTTCTGCTTATAGCACCTGTGGCTGCAGAGGGAGATGGTGCCTGAGGGGTTTTCTGGAGGGACTGGTAGGGACACACACTGCTGGCTCCCACCATGGGACGTCCTTAAGGAGTACTCATGCCTATATGCAAGCTCTCTGTTCTTTAGATCTTGCACTTTCCCTTGGTCTCAACAGCTGCCAAGCAACATGCTATGTTGTCTTTGCTGGCAATTTTTCCTCAAAAAGAGCGAAGCTACTATTTTTAATTAAAGAAAATAAATTAAGGTTTTCATTAATATTGAGGGAGCCATCTTGATTTCCTTCCCTGCTTTTGGGCATATATGAGGCACCTGGTTCAGTTTATGATCAAGCTAAATCCCTGCAAACCATCCACTGATGTGGAGAAACGTGACTTGAGTAATTTCATTTTTTTTTTCCTAGATACCTGTGAGATATATGTCCTTAATGTTCATTCTGATTAGAGTAAGTTGGACAATTTCCAAACAACTCTTCACAAGCACCTGCTCAGAAACCTGTTCAACCATTCAACTTAGCCAACTACTTTTCACCAATCTGCACAGTAGGTCAGCTCACTGCTGCTAACTACAGTTAACAGGTTATGAGGTAAGACCTTGTGTCCTACCATGGACATTCCCATAAAGAGATGATAATGAAATACAAGCAATGCACATTAACATAAGTGCAACTGTAAGTTTATTATTTTCATTTGCATGGTTTTTTTTTTTTTTTTCCTGCTTTATGGAGGTGAACTGGAGCTTAAAAAGAAAAGGGCTGCAGTTCTCATTTTGAGATGAGTTCTGTTTTCAGGTGCTGGGACTAGCTACTGTTCTGCCAACTAACATCAACGTTGGATTTCAGAGTTTAACACAGGCTGTGGGTATAAAATCTGCAGCCACTTTCAACAACTGTGTTAAACAGCAAAGATACCTATCTTAAATTCAGACAAATTAAAATTTTATGGAACTTGAAAAAGAAAGATGATCTAGATCTCTCAAAACCTAAGAATTTCCTTCAGTCACAGGCTATTAGTCCTTTGTGGAGTCAAAGTACACTAGCAGATTGCATACTGAATAAAGAACTGCAAGTAATCAGCATTATGTACATCTAAGATGCAAAGCTGCACAAAGAGACTAAAATCAGGATTTCATCTGGAATAGGACAAGAATTCCCTAAAGCAAGCAATGTTTAGTCTCAGAGTCTCTGAAAAGCACAATTAACATGACTGTTTAACATGCAAGGATTGCTTTAAAGTATCAAGGGACTATTTGAAGGCAACATAAATAAGATACCAAATAAAATCCATTATAAACAACTATACTGCCATACAGGCTATGCTGTACGTAGCCTCTCTTGGTCAGCAAAACTGCGTACCATTTGAGAGGCATGTGAGCAGATACCATGGCCTTGCTAAGTACTTTGGGTCAGAAGCAGCCGCAATGGAGCACCACAGAGCATTTCTTAATTTGTAACATGCAAAAAACCCAGCCCTTTCTTCTCTAGATCACTTGTTCTCCTTTGCTTTTTATGAAGGGTTGATGAATCCTTCCAAAGCAAGACAGTGGAGGTGCAGTTTTTAAGAACAGCAAGTACATACATAGCTGCCCTAAGGCAAGCTAGCATGTCTTAGCTGTCGTACCTCCTGGGGTGTTCTGATACAGACTGATTAGTCCACTGCCAATATTTATGCTAAGTAAGTGCCAAGAATTTGCACTGCTCCCTCTCAAAGACACTGGTTCCTCACTCAATGATCTGGAAGACTTTGTACTTCTCTGGGAAAGCTTCTGCTGTGTTTAGCCAATGTCTGGGTTAGGAAAAAAATCCAGTGGCCATACATCTCTCTTACTGTGTAAATACAAATTAACTATGTTTGCCCAGGTATAGATCATTTTTATTTAAGAAATTAGGATTGTTACGAGGAAACAGCCTCTCTAACCTAACCAAGTTAAACTCCACATTAGAAAAAAAGTCTTCATCTGGGAGGCTGGTTTTGAAGTTGAGCCAGCTAAACTGCATTATTTTCTGGTGAGAAAACATGCTGGTAAAACTCTTCATTTAAGCAAAATATGTCATAAAGGACAGAAAAATCCATGTTTACTTCAACAACGTCAGCTAAAATCTAATTCTTCAACAATGAACACATTGTGGCAAGAGGAGGTTAGAGATAAATGGAATTGAATATAGTGTAATTATATATAATTGTAATGGTACTGGTAATTATTTTTCTTAATTTGAATCTTTATCAAATGGCTGAGGAAATATTTATAATGTAATTGTTATGCACACTGGCACAATCGTAATTCACACTGCAAATACAGGGCATTCTCTAAAGCTTTTCTTAAGAGTCAAGTATAATCAGGGGATTGCAAAACAAAACCAGAAAAACAATGGAGTAAAAACAGAAAAATGATCCAATATTTCATTGGGATAATCCTACAAGGCAGATCATAAAAATGTAATTTACAAAAACAGGCCTGCAAATCTGTCACTAGTTTTCAGTCTGAATGTCAACATTTTCTACTAATGCAGGGCTTCTGCAAACAGGATTATTACTGATGCATCTCATATATGCCAAGAAGGTCTTATTCTCTTAGGATGCTGCTATAAGGCAATGCTAAAACGGAAAAAAACAAACTTTGAACTTTTCAGACATAAAAAAATTCTCATTTTAAATGGTAATCAAATTGCCAGGATGAAAAGGATTCAAGGTTTTATCACTTTGTTGACTATATTTTCCCTGCAATCAGGGAAGTAATTGAAATAAAAATATTAAGACAGAATGTTGGAAATAGTACAAGGTAACACTGTATTCTCAGATCTCCCCAGACTGCAAGAAGACCCAGCAGGGACCTGAACTTCCAAACCTAATTGGGGCTGTCTAGATACTGTACATTATTAAACAAACAGAGAAAACACAATATTCACCATGCCTCACTGAATTTTAGTTGCCTGGGGTTGCAGAATCAAGTTAATTTTTGTGTGTAAAATGTCTAAAAATCAATCACTAACCTAGACAGTGTTCACTTATATTTATATGTTCAGGTATATTGAAATAAAAACCCTCCATAGTTCTAAAATGATACTGCTAACTATTTTTTTCCTTTCTTTTAGGATTAGGGTTTATTCAAAGGTATATTATAAACAAGATTATCTTACTTTTACTGTGCAGTTGTGCTTAAAGTCATGCAAAGACTGCCAGAAAAGTTGTGGTTTTTTTCTTTTTTTTTTCTGCAAACAGAAACAGATGCCAAAGATATTTTCCCCTATGGAAATCAGACAAATGGTACTGTCATTGCTTCCTCTTTTTTGTACAGATCTGTAATGCATATAGTAATTATATCACTATGGGATGTCAAATCACTTTGGTCTATGAAGCCAGAAAGTCTCTGTTGCAATCGATAACAATATGTTCCAGTACAAATGAATTATACTATGCTTTATTTTAAATTTAAGAACTAAATTTGATCCCTACAATAAGGCTATTCCCTAGAAATTACACTTTGTTAAAACTCTGGCTTTGGCTTAAGGAGAAATAGGTAAGAAGCAGTAGGCAGTGTGTAGAGTTTATTCATTTTCAGTGAAGCACCAGGAAAAGCTGCCTGATTTAATGGTGTCTAAACCTTGTAAGGCAAAGAGAGGTAAACAGATTTCCCAGCTGTAGTGGTTGGTCCAATAAAGTAGGTTACTGCAACTCACGAGCCTTGCTTCACCTGTATTTCAGACTATTATTGACTATGACAACTCTCATGTCCCTGGACTCCCAAGGGTAAAAATCTGGCTGCACACTTCTGGTTACAGCACCTTGCACATCCTGTACCACAAAAGCAGCCTTAAAACTCCTACTTGTGAAATGAAAACAGCTCAGTTCAGTGTTTGGGCTTTGACCTCTTCCCCAAATAAAAACTTTGGATTGGAAATCTTGTAATTTTTCAGTAGAAACTCAAGAACAGTGTCAATAATATTCTCCTATTAATACTTCAAAGAAAGCAGGGTATGCCTGGAAAGCTAACAGTTTACAGTGAAGTGATCAATCAGCTATTATTACAGAAAGACTTAAGATCCACAGCATTTATTCTGAGGATGGCATCACTCAAAGACTTTTTCAATCATGAGGAGCCCTGAAACACTCAAGCCCTAAGTCTACTAAGTTGATACGTTGATGTTTTCTGCAACATCAAGTTCTTCCAATGTTTTCTAAACTTTAATCTGTAGTTGTAATCAATACACACATCAGCATAACCCAGAGCAAAGGTGAGGAGGAACCATGGCTTCAATTTTTACTTTCTGTACAGTTAAGTCTACAGATATGCTGACAGCAAGGCAGGGCAAGTTGGGTGGCAAAATTAGAAATAGTCAGGAATACAGTACCATAGCTACCGCTCACCATCCAACCATGCACACTGATCAGTCCATTTGCCATGTCATTGTCTGAGATGCTGTTGGGTCAGCCAGAATTCAAAGGCAAAGGATGTAAAACAGGGCTTACACGCAGGACCACACCGTGGTCTCGGTGGCTTATTCATGAAGAATCAAAAAGTTAATCTGTCACAAGACACGGCATCCCACACCTCTGTTACTTTGGATATTAGCTACAGGCTTCAATCTCCAGGATATTAGCTACAGGCTTCAATCTCCAGTAGGCTCAGAGGAAGAAAGAGTTCTTAAGTTAGAGGCAAAAAAATACTCGTCATGCAATATGCTGCATCCATTCCTACAGCTCAGGTATTTTTTGGTCAGTAATTCCATGAAAAACCTTGCTAGTGGCATACTCTCCTGTTTATTTGTGTGTATAGTTTTCCTTTTTCTACATGTCATTTGCACCTTGAAAATGTGTTGACAGTGTAATTTGCAGACATAAATATAGCGAGAGAATACTACTCTTCCTCCATCCCCTTCAGGACACCCACAGAAGAGCAAATTTGACAGATTTGTCAAATATTTTCACACCTTTTCAATATGCCACTATAGATTTAAAAGTATCTGAACGAACCCCACACAATATTTAACGATGGCTGGGCTTTCCTTATTAAATACTTTGTGTACCTGAGGAAAAAAAGTTTCAGAAATCTTAAATTAATGGATTATTAATCTTTAATTTGGGAAAGCAGCAGAGATAAGAAAAATTTACTTAAATAAGATGTTCTGCTGAGAATTCTTATGATCATATAAATTTTTAACATTCTGCAGCTATTTAAATAGCTGAAGGTAGATCTCCTTGGCTGTTAAAACTGCTTCATTAACTACAAAATCATCTCTTCAAGACTCACATTCCCTGCTTTAGCTCATAATTTAAATAAACCAGGCTATGATAAGAAATCTTCCTTTATCTTTGACTCACAGTTATGATTGCCAAGCATTTGTGTTCATCAGACAGGAAGGGAGATTAAATGAGAACTTATTCAGTACTCCCTGCATGGGAGAAGTATGTGCTAATTTACATTTTCTTGCACATGGAGAACTGAAATAAAACCCATATTTGCTACACTTTAACTGTAGTTTTACTGTAAGTTTGATTCATCAAATAATATGAATACCTAAAAATTGCATATAGTTGATCTTGAAAGGTAGCACATCCGCTAAGGTATGCACACGATTACAGTAAGGATTTGGTGACAATGTTAATAGCATGCAGGTATTAGAGAAATTTTTAGAGAACACAAAATTAATATCTCTACATTCCTATATATATATTTCATATAAATGAAGACTGCAGGTGTGTCCATATTGTGGACATTAATCTTCACATACTTTATTCCATAATAGAAAGATATACAGAAAATATTTAGGATGTCTGCTACAAACCGGCACACTAACAAATCAGGAGACCGTTCTACTTTAACAAGAGAAGCAAAGCACATTTTGATTCACATTTTGTACAGAAACAGAACACATTAAAATTCTTCTTGTCCATAGCTAAAAGTTTTACATCAATTCCACTATTAATGTTTACCTGTGCTCTGTTGTGAATGTACATATGCAACACAGTTTAAATACAAACAAGAAAATTATGAAGGTACTCAACCTTCTGAGAAATGCAATCATGTTATAAAGATAAAATTATCTTAATTATATCCTATTATTTAAAACATTTTGCAGGCCAAGTCCTTTGTCATGTCCTGGTTAGTTAGCCACACCACATCACTTAGTCCTCACTAAAATTTAAAATTGCACCTTGCATCTCTATATGTAAAACTCATTGTAAACCCACCACTAGGTAAGAGAGAACAGGAAGAGTCACAGCTTCATGAAGTTTGTTACATCTAGAATTTATACTTACACATGGTTAAAGTTCGCAGGGAGGAATTTTTCCACAGTTATCTGTCTACTGGTAAATTATTTATGGTTTCTTGCTTATGTGTGTCCTTATATATATTCACATATATAAAATGCCATATACTTTAGAAAACATTAGCTAAAGTGTATGGTCCTGCTTCTTCTGTTGGTCTAATTCAATCATCACATTCATTAAATACCAAGAGTGTAATTCTTATGAACAATCAGAGAGACGGTTTTCCTGCTCATCCCCAATTCTGTAGAAATCTGCTTAGGAAAATCAACTAGAAGCATCTAGATAGAGAATCAATGAGAATTAATTTATTTTTAAAGTCACTTCAAATTATTAAAAGGGATTAAATTTGGCATATAGAACATAATCAGTGGTCTCCTGTTGAGTCCAGCAGGAGGTGAATTGGGTCAACAGGCCTCTGTACAGCAGTTGTTCCCTACAAAGAGCTCACGCTATCCTCATTTACTGCATCATGTTTTTGAAAGCCTGCGAATGCTCTTCCTAGGCTTTTAGCACAACAGCGTGCAACCTCTCTGGGACTACATGTGTTGTGCTAGCAAAGGGTCATACTAAAGCAAGTATAAAAAAAAATATTTGAAATCTTGAAAGTGATGGTGACAGGAAAATTTTAAAAGTACTTTGACCTTGCACACGCTACAGCAGCTTCAGTATGAAATTATTAGTAAATATTGAACATTTTGATGCTAAACATAAAAATATGACAATATTAAAACTTACACAAAATACAAGTTACACATAAATTAAAGGAGAATAATGAAGGTTCAGTGAAATAATCCATTTTGACTGAAAGATGTCTGCCGCCTTTTACATTAGGAAGTCACTTGAAGTTACGCTTTCCCACAAAATATTTGGATTTAGGTGAAACAGCAGTCAAAACTTCAACAAATTAATAATATGTTTCAGAAAGAGCAAGATGCCAAACATCAGAGATTCTTGCAACTTCAGAAAATAATTTTTAAAAAGGAAGTGAAACATGACACTATTTGTCTAACACCTTCAGAAAGATGGCCACATACAATGCAGAAACTAAAACTGCACCAAAAAAATCTGATGTCTAATTGATTAGATTAAGGGTAGGACTCTCTGTCAAGCAACATTCCTATACCATTATTCAAAGTGGCTCTGCAGAACAAGATTTTTCATATAGGAAGAATGGTTTAAGATGAAAATGTATTACAATAACCGTGAGCGAATATCTGATCTTGGATCAAAAAGCAAATTTCCAAATGACAGATTTTGTATATGACATCTACAAACGGCCAGGAACATCCAGGCCATTCAGGGGAGCATTTATACTTAATGGAAAGCAAGGCAATTTTTAGGATACCCACCTGATCCAGCTATACTATCACAAAACCAGAGAAAATGGTGGATGGCTAAATACAGGGGGACTGTTTCCTTCTCAGGTATGCAATATCAAAAAAATATAGACAGAACCACAGCTAAGTTTATGATACTTAGCAAAATAATATACAGCATCCTTATTTTCTTATACAAACAGAGCTCTGATATTCAGATCACCAGACTCAAAATGCTTATGTCTCACTGCTTTACTGGTGCCTTCTAAATCATGCTGGCAGTCAAATCAGCATGTAATCTATTTCAAAACATCTGATGTGTAATACCTTATTTTGAAACCTTTCTGTCACACAGTGTGTGATCTGAAGCATATTAGAACCGAGTAGTCAAGATGACACCAGAAAACGGTTACCAAATGACTAGCACTAAAAGATGATTAGAGATGACTTGGTGTCCACATATTGGTAGTCCACAGTGAACGATTATATTTCTTATATATATATTCATACATAACACATGCTTTGTTCAATTTGATAAAAGCTCATGCAAGGTTTATTTTATCTTTTAACTTCTGTTTCTCAAGACAAACACAGTAAATCTCAGGCTAACAATGAGTCTGGCTCCTTATTTTTATACAGTCCTTCTAACCTAACCCATCATGACAGGAAAAATGTAGATACATAATAAACAAGACCTAAGCATAATCTGATATGAACAACATTCTTATTTAATACTAGTGAGTACTTCAAAGCAGCTGCCTTCATTTCTATACTGACAGCAGAAAAACTTTTTTTTTTAAATTTTGCTTTTTTAGGAAGGGTTAACTGGGTTACTGTTACTTACCATTTATTTATTGTTTTGCCCAAGAGGACAGACCATGCTAAATCTATCACTGACAAAAGCAGCATGCCATTTTTCTCACTTAGCTAGTCATACATTAGTGTACCTAACTTAAGACCAATCAGGACACCTCTAATTTTGGTCAAAGGGAGTGATAAGAAGAGTTAAGAGTCATACTAACCACTTTGTAGCACTGGATATTATGAAGAAAATCCATGCAATCCAGATTGCTGAATTTATTCACATCAGCAGACACAAAAAAAGAAAGGGGGGGGGGGGGGGGCACTTTAGGGTACTAACTAAAAACATAACTGCAAAATGTCTGCCATAAAGTATGAAATAGGAGATACAATCCTTCCATATGAAATAGGAGAAGTACTTTCCCTGCTGTAACTCTAAAACTTTTTATCATAAAATTCCTTGAAATAAAGCTATTACAATCATTTGATACAGTTATTAAGCCATAGCAGATGTTATTTGATAATATAAGTGCCTAGATATGGAAAAAGTAGATTATAATAATGCTAGATAATCCCTCTGAATTTTTTAATTGAACACAAACAGGCTGAAATGTGACAGCCAAGTGTTTAATCAAATTTGAGTATTTCCTGTTTTGGAAACTGTTGCTTATATGCGAAAGTCAAGAAAGACTGTAATGCCTTTTTTTCTCAAAAGCATTAATATTCTCCTTTTTCTTCTGAATTAAATCTGAGAAATCTGTAGATGTTTCTTTCGCAGGTTCCCAAAAGCACAACTGCCAAATGCACTCTTGCATATATTTGACTAGTAAGAAGATTAAAAAAAAAACTAACCATGCTTGTACTTGTAATCTTAAATACTAGCCTGACTGATATCATCTAAGCATTTAAACTGCCCTGTTCCTATATAGCTCTTTTTCCCCTCTAGGAAGCCAGTGACCACTGAACTTTTTTTAAAAAGTAGCTCTCTGTAGCTTAGGTATAAATAAAATATAAAATAAATATCACCTAAGAAGTCACACAATCTGAGTCATTAAACTTAAAATGGTGTTGTGAATATTCTGCTATTAACAGACAAACATCTATGGGCATTTCAGCTTGCACTCTTGTATTCTGACTTTATTTAGACTGCAAAAATATATGCTTCTCTTAAATGATAGGACTTGTCTTTCATGATACTGACAAGAATGAGTCTGATCAAGAATACCTTTCAAAAATATTTTAGAAGCATGATTCTGAGTGGAAAGGAAGACACTGAACTCGAAAAAAATGCAGTGAAGGTGAAGATCTCTTTCTAAAATATTTGGTTGCCACATCATATATGAATGTGTCTTGGTCTCCTTTTGTGGAGCCTTCATGGCAAGTTCATGGATCTCGAGGGGTCCATGCACAACATGCTGAAAACCACTGATTTTTAGCACCTTCTTCCCGAAAAGGGCAAATAAAAGTAAGCAAGAACAGTTAATATAACTTAGGACACTATCGTGCATTAGCTTGTTATAGGAGAGGAGATGCTTTGTCACTTGTGGTCAGGCATTTCCTGACATAACCTTAGTATCAGGTTTTATTAGGGGAATATACTTTTTCACTGTATAATGATTATTTGCATTAAGGACAAAACCTTAAAGGAAACAACCTAGCCCCATCCCATTTTGGAAGAACTCAATTTCGATTTCTTTCAGGCAGTAATCTTAATTGCCAGGCACTCCACCATGCCTCTCTCAGCCCCCTGCCCACCGAAAAGCGTAACTCAAACCCACACATGTAGTACAGGGACAGGATCAACTATAAAGGGAGACAATAAGTATTTCCTAAGAGTGCTTCCAAAAGGATCCACACAGAAATACAGCAGTGCAACTAGCATAAACCTATTCTACTTAAAAGTACAAGCTTGTATTCGACAAGGACAGGGCCAGGCGCACAGGCAGTACACACTCCTGCTCAGGCTTGTTGCTTCTTGCACATCTCAGGGTGCACTCTGTAAACCCAGGTTAAACTCACTCCAAGGGAGGCAAAAAAGTTTCAGTAGCCAACTTGGAACAATTTCAACATAACTGTATAAGTATTTAAAACACACACACACCAGAGGATTCAAAACACATAAAAACTAGGTTAAAATAATGTTGAATATCTAAATTGACCCCCTGATACTAGTTACAGCTCTTCAGTATGTCTGCCTTAGCTCATGCTTTTGTCTCTAAGACTTAAGGAGTCGAAGGAAGAGCATTATACTAATTATATGCTATGTCATGGAGTATTTACAGCAATTCTTGAGAACTGCCTGAAGTAAAATGAAAGAGCAAAACCTTAAATGCCTGCAGTTTGAAGTAAACCAATCCCTTAACGTTTTCTGTACAGGACTTTTATGTTTTAAATATCGTCTTGGTCAAAAAACCAGTCTAACCCTTTTACATGCTAATATCAAGATATTCTCAGTACACAGTACAAATGGTGAAGAAAAAAAATGTGATTTTTATTCCAAACAAGTTACCGTTGTTTCTCCTCATATATCAAACAGGTTGATCAATTGCAAATATAAAATCTGCAAAGCACAATAAAAAGTGTACAATAAGTTTATCAGCAGAAAAAAGAATGCTGTAAAATCCCAATCGCTGGTGCTAGAAACTCACAAAGCTTCCCAAAGAAGATTTAGGGAAAAGGTTTGGTTATGAATTTAAGAACTCTCTAGGGTGAAACTACGTCATGACAACTTGCCAGCCACAATGACTGCAAAGACAGTGCATGGATCAGGCAGATTTTTTACTGTATTTGATCAAAGGCAAAATTAGGTCCTGATATATAACAGAATTTCTTTCTTTCTTGCTATCATCTCAAAACACTTTTTAAAGAAAAATACATTTTATAATGAGCTTCAAATTTCTTTTTTATTTAAAAATTAATGCATTCTAGCTCCCTAGCAATTGATAAAGTTTATTTCATAAGTCAGTAATTTGATGCCAATCATATACTGGCATGGAGGTGCTTAACAAAACAGATTGATGTTTGATGTGATTTATATGAGTCTCTGTGTGATAGGTATGTGACTACATCAGGCACATGATGAACACTGGCTTTCAAAGAGACTTTGGCAATGAAAGAATAAAACATCCTTATCTTAGTTCAGCCTACTTCCAAGTAAGAGAATCCACAATACAGTTTAAAATTCTTTGCATTTATGTTTTTATTAATTTTGCTGAACATTGCTAAAAAGTGTGCAAGATCCACTTACCCCCCTTCCCACCTGAAAAAACACTTCCCCCTGTATTTATTTCCACACTGTAGATTGCACCTCAGCACAAAGACACTCAGAAGCAATGTACATTGCCTGGCACGGATGTCTGTGGCACTGCAGCTACATTGCATTGAGGACCTGAACTGGTTTGAGAATCTGTACACTTGAACTGCATGCTGCAATAGACCCAAACATTTAGACACTAACTAATACAATGCCTATCTTTTTGGCTCATTCCAAGCATCGGCAGCTCTAAGCCCTATATGTGACCCACTTCAGATTGGGATTTCCCAACTGTGCAACAGAAACACTGAGGATGAAAACACAACTAAAATCTTTTTCGTCCCTGGGACATAGTGAAGAGCTTACTGAGGAGAGCATCTTCTTCTGTGGCTCTGGACTTTGTACAATGTGGGAGTAGGCACTCCATAAGTAGAGCGGAAGTTGATTCCTTTTTTTCCAAAATCCCTGCTTGAAGAGCCTGGTAATTACAGCTGACTTTGTACTCCAGGAGGTGTCTGTCTGAACCTCTGCTTGAAGCACTGAACAAGGGGTTTGTATAACATGGAAGACCCTAAACACCGAACTTCTACAGCTATGTAGCTAAAAAGAAACGTATTACCAGCTGCTGAAACAAAAGTTAAAGAATAAAGGCTGTCTTCAAAACTGATAGGGCTTTTCAAGGCAAGCGGTTGAGAATATAAACAAGGACATCCAAGAGTTGTACAAATTAATACAGGTGAGACTGACTGACTAAAGGAAGCCATCCCTGTCAACTGTATTGCCTCTCCAAAGTTTTACCTACATTGTTGCTTCTCTTTGGGTGACTGCCCACTGATTCAAGCTCACAAGCATGTTTTTAACTGTTTGGTTGCGCTCTACAAGCATTTATCAGAGGCACTGCTTTCAGTTTATCCGAGGTTCAGCATTTTAAGGTGAATCACATGATGAATCAAGATCAAAAGTGATCTCCCCAGGATTCTGTATAGCTCACTAATTCACAATTTTCAGTTTCTTCTATGTTGAGTTTTCAGGTAATGAAACAACTTCAGTATTGAAAACAAATACTAACCTGGAGGATTAGAGTGCATAATGACATATGAAAGCCTCCTTAATGGTGAGAGTTAAAAAAAAATTAAGCAACACTTTCCTTTGCATCAAATACGGAAGAAGCTGGCTGGCTGCACTGATGGCTGGCAAATATCAACAGCAAATATCAACTGCCACCTTGGATGTTCTGTGAGGCAACAAGATAGACTGTGTGAAGCTTTCCAGCAGATACTTACACTCCAGCAGAGAAAGGAAAGAATAACAGGTTACTTGAACCTTCTTATAGTTACTCAAAAAGCAAAAAATCCCCTTTTCCTTTATTTTTCCACAGCTCTTATTTTTAAAAACAGTTGTAAAAGTTGTCAGAATTAAGTTCTTTCAGATAAATGAAAGGACTTTGTCTGCCTTTCAGACAGAGAGAGCAGCTCTATGAGAGTCCTACACAACTCTGCTCAATGGCCTCCAGCTTCTCATCTCTGCAGGACAGGGTGGTACTTGAGGATGGGGGAAGAGACTTGCTCACCCTCTTGTTGCCTGTTCAGGCTTACGAGTCCCTGTCAGTGGCTGCAGATCCTAGTGATGGTTCTCATTCCTACATTTCTGCCTCAATTTTCCATTCTTTCCTTCTCTTCCCCTCAGCATGCACAAACTCAGCATGCAATTGAGGATCCGAACTGTGTCACTCTACACATACCTGCATAGGCATGCACAGTTGTCCCGATAATCTCTAGCATAGTTCTCCACCATAGTACATGGATGTGCTCTAATTAAGGACATTTCCTGTAGAACTTAAGGGATCTATCCTTTCTTCTGCAGGTCATATATATCAGCCACTGAATCACTTCAAAAATAAAAGCTACAGCATCAAGAATAAAAACCTGCTTCGGTTAAGTACAATGCATCATAGACTACAAAAGTGTGGGTGCTGCTTTGGGGCTGTCAGATCATTCAAGTGGCCGAGGCATGAGCCAAAGTCATGCCATATGGATTTCCAAAGCTTTTGAAAATGCATTTGGAAATGAAAAACACACAACTACTAATGTGCTAGATATTTCACACCAGTAGACTAAGAGGTAGATATCCAATTTACAGATAACACAACAGCTTCTTTTCTCTTAGTCATAAATTCCAGAATGATCAGATTCTGAATAGCACTCCTAGATACTAAAGAAAAATAGGTCAGATGATGAATATTTTATCACTGAATTCTTGCTATACATAATCATATTATTTTATTATCTCATGCTGTGCAGAAAAAACATGGGAAATGAGGCTAGATTTGTGAATGATAATAATAATTTGTCAAGCTATTTGATACAAGGATGAAAATACAATAAACATGATTTTAAAAGGAAGACTGGCTACTGCCATGAAATCGGAAAATGTGGCAGTGATTTAATGGTATTAAAGGAATGTAAAAGAGTCTGCGATAGAATAATTTATATAGCAAGAACAACAAAATAAAATACAAGAAACACTAGAAAAAGCTGTATCCATTAAGAAAAAAGGTAACCATTTTGACAGTTCTGGGAAAGAAATACAAATAAACACCCTCATTACACATCCCCACTCAAGTTTCACCTTGACTTAGGAAAAGACATTTCTTCAGTACACTGCACTTTGATTACGCATGTATGGGGAATACCTTCTGGTAACAGTATTCAGATACACATATTTTAATCCACTTTTCCTGTGATATTTGTAAGAGTTCAAGTTTCCTTATGAATTACCACATGAAATGGCATGTTTCAGTGTATTCAAACCCAATGTTAATCCTGCACTGTAAACAAGCTTTAAAAAAAAAAAATAAATAAAAATTAAGAAATAAAGCTTTTGAAATCACAAATACATGCCTAAAGAGAGAATGCTGATGGAGCTTGCTAGAGGTGTGCAGAATGAACCACAGAAGCACAAAGGTTGGAAAGGACGCCTGGGGATCTCCAGTCCAACCTCCTGCCCAAAGCATATCCAGCTGGAGCAGGTTGCTCAGGGCCTTCTCCAGGTGGGTTTGGATACCTTGCTGCAATTTGGCAGGGATAAAACCTGGCTAGAGTTGCTGTTTATATGAGAAATAATGACTCAGGTGTTTCAATCACTATCAAAGAAATGTAAACGTGGCCTACAAATAGGGCAATCCTATTAGTTTTGCCTACAGTGGCCCGTCGTTTCATTTCAAGTGTAGTAGTTCAGCTCCTCTATTTCTGTACTTTATTATCAGGAAAACACTTTAAAAACATAACAAGCAAAACCCCATAATATCTGAAAGAAAAAAAGTAAATTGGGATGATATAGCTTGGAGGACATTGACTGAGAATTTCAATGCTGTTGCTTTAAGTGGTTATCCTCATTCCTGACCCACTTATGTAAACTTCAAGCCTCTGCAGGCAGGACTGTAAGTCTCCACAGTTCACTAGGGAGCACGGACAGCATCAAAAATGTTCTAAACATAGACTAATATTAGGTTTTAAAAAATAACTAAAGGATTAGATGAGGACAAATGTAAATGTTTACCTATGTACAATGACTCAGAGTGTCTGCATGACACTTTGGTGTCTAACGGGGTATAGTATCGCATGCCTGGGTATCCAGCTGTCAGATTTGATTGTTTGAGTTAGGTTCCACCATACCAAGATCAGACACTGTGCCTGACTGAGAGATCAAAATGGACAAATTCCTTTGTTTATAACTCTGTAGTAGTAAAAGGTTAAAGCAGGCCCTTCTTCTGATTCAGTAAAAAAAAGCTCTTGAAAGCAGTAAGAGCCTCAAATACCTGAAAGGCTTATAACTAGTCAACCTCTGAAAACTCCTGAAAAAGATACCAGAGATAGAGCTTCCCTCAAGGTTCCACCATACCTTTCCCCTCTTAATTAAAAAAGTATAAAAGCAGAATTGAGATCTAAACCACATTTCAGATATTTTTATCTTCTATGCAATCTCAGGAGTTGTGTGTCAATTACCTCTAGAAAAGACATTCAGAAGTTAGAGCCTGCCCAAGTCAAATTAAAGCAGGTTTTCTCTTTGGCTTGCAGGTGATGCAGGAGCACCCAATATTTTTATGCCCTTTCATCCTGACTTTCCGTGAGTGCTACACTTCAAAGCCTTTTTGGTTTGAAAATCCAGAAACAGAGGTCAGAACACCAATGCTTCCCTGTTATTTTTATTTCTAAATTAAAAGATTAACTGGACATTCAGTGTACCAATTTCTGTTTCAGAAATAATATTATGGCCTAGTACGGCAGGAGAGCCAAGCTAATGCAGCCAGCTTCTGCATTTACCAGTCCAGACCCAAAACCCCAGAGCAGCACTCAGAGCACACACCTAGGAGATATGCACACACACAAAGCATCATCATGCATTACTACATGTACAGTGAAAGGTCAGACATTTACATCATGGGAGATGCAGGCATGGATGGTTTCCCCTTTTCACCTCCCAAAGACTATAATTTAATATTAAATTCTGGTTTCAAGCATTTCCTTTGTGCAGATGTATTGGATGTGAAAGGAAGGAAGACCCTTTACTGCATTTTTGTAAGCTGTTGTTGGCATGAGGAAGAGTGGCAGAGAGACCGAGCATTGCAAAGAGTGGTGTTTCAACGTGTTAAGGGACTGGGCAAGCTTATCCATTACCCTGCATTCCATTATGTGTGTATGTTTGACCTCCTTTAGGTGTCCTCTGTTTTCTGTAGGAGAGCTTCACAGCTTCTCCAGGACCTCAGTCAGGGAATAAGACCGCTACAAATATTTGTCCTGGTTTATCTTATTGCATGCGCTATTCTGATAAAGTTTCTCTTGAGAGTAAAGCATGCCACCTTTCCAGTGGAATACACGGACCTTACTTTCCAGTTTCACAGAGGGTCATTATACTGTGTGATCAACATTGGCCTAGCTTCAAAAACAAATCAGGTTTCCACTAAGGTATCTTAAATATAAATTAAAAAAATGCATAGACTGACCTTTATGTCACTGAATGAAGCCTTATATTTTTACCAGTTGAGACAAACTAGATCAAGGAAGGAAGGTAGGTATTTCAGATTATGTTCTTTAGGCAGGAAAAAAAGAATATTAAGAAGAAAACAGAGTTAGATGTGAAGTACGTATCCAACTGCATAAAGAAGCACAGGGGTCACAACCCAGTGCATGCACCAACCCTAAGACATTTGTCTGATGCCAACAGTATCAGGAAAAACTCTTTTGTTAAACAAAGCCTTACCTTTCTGCTATAGATTTCCTTGGGAAATAAAAATCCTCTCCTGCAAGGTAGGCAGCTGCAGTTCCACCTCCAAAATAGGTTTTTCTCAAGAGGGGGGCAATCTGGTTGTTTACCAATAACGCTCCTAAACCAGTCGGGAATCCAAAGATTTTATAGAATGAGATGGCGACAAAGTCAGCTTGGTGAACCCCCAAGTCTAATGGAGAACTGCTCACATACGAAGCTGCATCTAGTAGAACAAACCACTTCCCTGGTATTTTGATAGGGTGGAGTTTTCCAGATTTTATGTTGTGTATCCATGAAAGAGGATATTTGGTACCAGAAAAATTGCTCTGAGCTGGATAAGAGAAAAGATGAGGTGTCGTGCAATTTTGTTCTTCAGCTGGTAACCTGTTTTCTTCTGATAAGAAGATTTCCTTTGGTTTTATTGGAACAGACAAGACATTCATTGAGGCAGTTATCCCTCTCATACCCACCACAGATGTGTGGCTGTCAGTTAGGTAACAAAATCGACTGCTGGGTTGCTTTGTGCCTTCAGGTATCCAAGGGAATGCTTCTGCTACCAGTTTAAGTGCAGCTGTGCATCCAGATGTGAAAATGATCGTGTAATCTTCAGCAGTAGTGTGAAAGTGTTGCAATATTCTGAAAAATGGAAAAAAAATCCAGTTATTTTCTTATCTTTCTGTTTAATTGCTATGTGATATATTTTGTTTTTCCTCACCATAAATTATTCTACTCTGACACCTGATACGAATAGAATTAGACAGGTTTTTGCCAAATAGCACAATAAACTTCAATAAGTGTAACCCAAATTATTTTGTCCATAACAAACTCTTTCCAGTTCTGCAGTGAACGTGGCTGTGTTTTTAAGGATAGAGGACAATTCTTTCCGGCTCTGAATAGAGTGGCCAATCTGGTCCCTCAGTGGGATCGAATCAAGCCGGCATATGATTAAAATTATACTGTCCTTGAGAGAGCCCAGTTTTATTTGTAAACTATTGGGGTTTAGTTTAGAAAGTATTTGGAGCAAACACGGTATCTTTCAGTTTAAAAAAAAAGTATATACTTAAATACTAGGCATCCCAATTAAAAGTCATAGGATCCAATAGGGAAAGCTTACCTTACAGCTTTGGTACTTGCTTATATTATTAACAACAGAAACAGAAAACAGAAATAAGCAACACATGCTTCCTATGTGCCTTATGCACACACGGCTGTAATCTCTGTAATCCGCAAAAATAGCCTAAACCAGAAGCAGCCTAATGTCTTCCAATGATCCAAACTATGAGAATTTAAACAAGACATCTCTTGAGACACATCTAAACTACACACTCACTGATGGCTGACAGCACCTTGTCGGTTCTAAACTACCTTTCATGAACACCATCTAATGTACCTTTAGGAACCCGTGCTAGCTTGTGCATCTATTACAGTTTTGCAGTGTGCAAGATGGGTCTTGTTAGAGGCTGAGGAACAGCTTCAATTCAGTCACCTTTCTTACCTTTTTCACCTGACAAACTTTCTCTGAATTAACCTTTATGAAACTCCTACTAATATTAACAGGAAATGTAACAACTGTCTAAGAAACATCAGCTTCAGTACGTGGAGCAGAGCAAAGAAAATTGAACCAGAGCATAAATGTTGCTGCTCAGTAGCGCTGTCTGGTTTTCAAGGAAGGTAAGATGTAACAAGAGTTTCTCAGTGCATCTCTCCTGCTGCAGGGTGTTCTGTGACTAACGTAACATATCAGTGCACTCCGAGCAGCTGGCACTCTGATCTGTGCAATTCCAAGGCACCGATGAGCATTTGGAGAGTCTATGAACTCTGGTTCCCAACACGTATCATTTAAGTTTTAATGTTTTATATAACAGGAGATTCCCTTACTAAAACAGGCAGGAACTGAAGACACAGTTGCATTTAAATGTAAGTTGTACAAAAGGTTACGCGACAAATTTAAGGTAAAATTTCCTAAACCACAGGACAGCAGAGAGAAATGCCTTAAAGTTTTATGTGTCCAGTCTGAAACACAAATGCTGCAGGCTAACGGTGGTAGAGCTGGGTCTGCGGGGTGCAGTAATCAAAGATTAAACACTGGAAAATAAACAATTGCAATGGCTTTGATAATTAGGACTGAAAAACACCATGCAAAGGCCCTCCAAAATTACACCTTTAATATTTTTTCTCAGTTGAAGGAAAGTATTATTGTACAGGGAAGTACAAGATGCAACAGATGGATTCATAGGCCCAAATGAGACTTGAGTTTCTTCAGAACTTCAGAAATTTCTGAAACCTGATGCAATTGGTAGATATTTTATGTCTTTTTTCTATGAAGAAAGAATTTCAGCTTTTTTATGAAGGACATCAGCAGGTCATGGATTTAAGCTTTAAACATTCTGAGAAACTGTTTGAAAGGATTCATAAGGATCTTTCTGAAAGAGATCTGCCAGGGGATAGTTGCTGCATGCATTCACAGCTCTGGACATAATTTTTAAAGACCATGTTCAGAGAAACCAAACTTCTCCATTAGACTTTAGAAACCATGTTAGGGATGAAGACGGGGGCAATCACAGAAGTTTTTGTATAGAGTATTGAAATGACAGCCTGCCTCATTCATCACTGTGACCTGCTTTCTCTGGTCACTGAATTTCAGTCCTTACATCATTCTGCCTTTATTCTCCTTTCCTTGCATTCACTTAGATATAGAAAAGGGGGAAAGCAAGGCAAGCAAAAATCTTAACTACTGCTTCAAGGAGAGAGTGGGACAGCACGAGACTCTTGTTTCTAGGGGAAAGGAACTGCAGGAAGTGGGTTCATAAGGAGGCCATGTCTTTGTGGTTATGGACATAATTTTATATGTGGCTTATTTTTTGTATGACATACAAAAAATACTGGATAGATCTTGGAATCATCACACTGATACAAACACAAATTATAAAAAGGCTGTTCAATTCCAAGAAAAAAAATCAACACCACCAAAGTATCAAGCTTTCTATGTTTTTACCTCTTTTAGCACTAGGACAAGTTACATATTCACAAATGTGTGAACAGACAGAACACCTTTCAAGTAAAAAGCTAGGTGAAAGGAGCAAATTCTTAATACATAATGTCTCTTCATTAGAGCAAGCTGACAAGCAGCAACAAAAAGCACATTAAAGATTCTTATCAAGCTGCTCCTCTTCTACTTTCTATACTTTCTCTGCTCTCCTCTCCAGTCAGCCTCTTTGTGCCACACAGGCTAAGTGGGAGGTGAGCTAGAGCTAGGCAAAATGTCAAATTTTGCTCAGGAATAACAACCTGCAGTTCTACACAGGAATTGTACTCACTGCAGCACTTAATTTGACCAAAAGACACTGTAAAATGACAATAGCTTGGATGCAGGAAGGGTGGAATGGGATTTAATAACAGAGCCAGTGAGTATTTCATTAAAAATTTTCACAACTTTACAAAACAATAAATATTATTGTGGGTTATTCAGGCTCGCAAATAGTGACAGCTCCATGTTTAATTCATAAATGAGAGAGAGAAAGCTCAGGCGAATTGGTAGTATTTTCACTATGTTTAGTTTTAAATCATTCAAATTCAGAGACAGCTGAACAGTTCTGAAATAAAATCCATGATATAACACTGATGCATTTATTTATTTAGTTCAGTACCAGAAAATCAAGCGTTAGGGTAAAATTTTCAAAAGTGCCCAAATGGATTAAAGTAATTTTTTTAAAGATATTTAAGTTCCTAAAGCTAGAGAAACAACCAAGCTACATTTCTAATTTACTTCAATAGCAAAGAGGTTCTTTTGTGAATCTCATTAGGTACATATCTGCATTTTAGGTCTCTAAATGCCTCATAAAATTGCTGTGACTCCAGTACTTGCAAAAGAGGTAGAACTTTCAAAATCAGATTTACAGTTTGGCTGAAGTATTTCTAATGTTAAAAAAGGAAAAAAATAAAGCAGTATCATCAGAGTTAAGGGAATTTCCTTCTCCAGAATGACTTCCGATGTGTAGAGCAGAAGAGCTGTGAGCACCTCAGAATAAGCTTTATAAAATGAATACCACCAACTCCTGAACTAGAACAGCACTGCTATGATAAAATCAGAGGACTTAGGTATAGAAAACTGCAATATGTCTGAATGGCTTCTGCAGCCCACAGTACTACATGCTCTGTTTTGACATGAATATTGGGAAGCACTGGCTATTACACACAGAATTCCTAATGCTATCTTCATGTAAGACATACCCCATTACAGCGAAATGCAGTTCACCTTTATTGCACTCTTGGAAGATTTATAGCCATATATAAGGTGGTTGTTGGCAGCAGGACTAAAGACTTGCAGTGGAAACTGATAGCTTGGTCTGCTATAGTTCACAGCTGCAAACCGCAGTGGTATTTTATAGCATTACAATTTCCACTTTTCAAAGGACTCTTTGGAAGAAATGACTACAAGGATAATTGTTTCATTAAACAATATTGATACACCTGAGCCATCACAGGGAAGATGGCAGAAAGACTGAGAAACTTGACCCCAGTACCTTGCTTTCAGGCTGGCAAGGTGGGGAGGAAGCTGCACACTCCACCTTCGCTCCAAAAACCCACTACGACCCACCACCCCTTCTCCCTGTCCTCTCACCTCACCAAGAGCACACAGATCACAACAAAAGGAGGTCAATAATGCATAGCCAAGAAGCCAGTCCAGGGAGAAGCCACTGAAAAGGCCCTCACTCAACCGCACTTCCCTGTGCACACTTACATTCTGAGACCTCTCTGTTAGCTAGCGCTTATTTCTTTTAAAAAGTTGCCAAAAGGTTTTTGTATCTTCATGACTGCAGTTGAGCCAAAATGCCTTACTACTCTAAAGTAAACACTGATAGGGAAAGTCAATTCATTTTCAATTAAGTGTGCTGTCTCATTTAATATACACATCATTAATAATAGGCCTTATATTTAAAGATATCTATAATCAAGTTATATATTTTGAAGCAGTAGTCATATTATCTAACTTATCTAATCCAACAGCCTGAATTAATAGTTTAATTAGAACTAGCCATTCCACATTGTCACTGGCAGCTCTGAAGAAGGTAAAGGCTACTGATTGTTCAGCCACCTTAGGTAACACAGTGTCACCCGAATTTAGATGAAAGGAATGCCCTCCAAAGCTGTTGCCTGGCTGCTGTTACCTCATGCAAGAAACCCTATGCTCCTCCTCACCACCAGCTCTTTGTTCGTGGCTCTCAGCAGCAGATCAGTAGCAGCACTCTCACAAAGGTACAGATGTCCATACTATACCATTTCCATTACAGCCTCCCAAAATTCAGTTGATTTACATGGTTTTTCTTTCATGCTTTTAAATACTTCTTCTAAAATATGCTTTATATCAGTTTCTCCACTCTCTTCAAATTTTTTGCAAACACATGTAAAAAGCTGAACAGCAACTTACATTGCTAGGTTTGGGTCCTTCCACACTTTAATTCCAATTGGTGCAAACATTTCAGTTTCTAGTTGGTAAGGTCAAAATATGGCCACAGAATTTGTGATTTTCATATTTTATATCTGTATTCACATTTGTATTTAGATTGCATATAAGCTTTCTTAAATATTGTGAGTACAATGATTTTCTAGCTAGTAGCTGATCTGGCTAAAAAAGACCCCTTTTAAAGGTTTAAGTATTGCCATTGTAATGAGAGATTCAGATTTGAAGACAGAAGCATAGTTATCTATTCAACAGCAGAAATTTAGGTAGTACTTTATAAAGGCTCCTTTTCATATAAAAATTATTTCTTATTACAAATTTTTTTCCATTGTTGTGCTACTCAGGAGCACAAATCCAGTTTGGACTTGTATTGAGAGATGCTTAGCTTGAGCCACAGAAATTTCATCACACTGTTTTCTGCTGTATAGAAACTCTGAAAAGATGTAACATACTGTTTTTTAAGAAGAGCAATTTAAAAATAAATAAAAATTACTTCTGAGACAAAGTATTTTTTATTTAATTTTTTTTTCAGTGTTAGAGGGTAACACTTTTAATAACTGGCATTTTAATCCTTTCGCACACAAGTGCAAGTGAGAAGTACAGACAGTGGCTGCATCTACATTTCTAGGTGAGAGCATTTTAACCTTCCTCACTTGTTAATTAATGGTCAGCTCCAGCTATCAAAGCAGTCAGTTGAAAAACTCCCATCAACTTTAGTGAGGGATCTTAAGGTCTTGTAAACTGCTATGGTTGTTACAGACACCAGGACCTGCTCCCTGCTTTTAGGCTTAACTTAATCTTCAGCAGTAGTTCTTCTGTACATATTTTTCTCTCTATGTATATGAAGGGAAAAAGGAACAGAAGATGTGGGTATCATAATTTGAGCCAACACAGAAGGATACCGTAAAGAAGTACACACTGCTTAACATACAACCCAAATTTTCCTTAACTTATCTCACTGACAGAAGTGACAGCTTAGTTTAACTTCTTACAGCTATATCCATAAGGGGAATGCTCTGGTTTAGCAAACTAAAAAGACAAGCCTTCTGGGTAGGAAATGTCTTATATCTTATTTTGCATAGATAAGGTCTATTCAATCCAGTATGTCACAGCATTGAGTTATATTCTCATTGTCAATTCCCAATCCAAACAAAAGCAAACTGAAATCTATGAATATTTCTGAGAACCAAATAGTATTTAAGCAGGTAAAAAAAATCTACCAAGCCTGTCTTCTTCCAGCAAAACATTAATTTAATGAAAAAAAAGCCCCTGTAAAGGTTTGCTTTTTTTCTCTTAAAGCAATGTTTTCAACAGAAATCTATGTTGTATCATCTCTGTGACCTGTGCAGCTAGCCCAGCAGAGGTGCATAAAATTGAAAGATTTGCCCATGGATTAATACCTTCATAAGGAAGAGCACTGGGATAAGTAAGCCTTCATAGTTCTCTCTCAAAGTTTGCTTAGTTTGCTCTCTCCTTTTCTGTTTCAGTTTCCTTCCTCATACTGACAACACAAAAATTTAAACCTTTCAGAGCATGTGCTAACTGTGAAATAGGCACACACTGCTCTATTTATCCTCACTGGTTACATCCACATAAACTTGTTTTCTGACCATTTTACTCAAAAGGCACTCATTCTGAACCCAACTTCTTCCCATTTCTGTTTGCATGAGAAAGATTAGGATCTCACCCATTTATGCTAGTGCTGCTTATGGCAACATTGAAATTAGCTCCCTGAACATATGAAATAAATTATTAGCTGGAACCTCATGAGCTCCACTTGGCATAGGTAGGTGATGGAAAAATCCCTCCCTTTCTATTTGAAAGCATTACTTTCTTTAGACATTCACGCTCAGCCATCGGAATTGAAGTGTTATAATCCGTTACACTTACTCTCCTAGGCACTGCCTAATTCACTGGAGACACACTGTGGAAATACCCGTTAGCTTACAAAGGGTCAGAGCTGGTCTTCACCAAATAAATCCCCTCTGAAATTCTGCAAAGCTGGCAGCACTGCAGAATGCGTGGAGTTTCCCTCACAGAACATGTTTAGAAGAGCAGGAGCTCTTTAATGGCTACAAAATGTCTTCCTGCAGGAAAAGATGCTTTGATGAAGGAAGCCTATGAGGACCACACACCCTGACCAAAAGGTGTTGACCTTCACTGCAAAACGCACATCCAGAAGGTGTTCAGTGTCACCAGGCATACTGACAGAGCAAACTAAAATTCAGGGTGGTATTATGGCAGCACATAGAACCAGAAGAACAAAGCAGTGGGAAGGAATTATGAAAACAATAAAATCCAACACTGCAGGCTACCTGTTGGTACAGTTTGTTCTAACACACAAATATAACTCCTCTCACAGACAGAAGCCTATAACTCCTATAACTTTCTAGATGTGGCAGAAACCCCTGGGTAACTGTTTCCTTTGAAATTAAATAGTTTTTTTTTTTCTGTGCAGAGAGGGAAGATCAATAGCTATATGATTTTAAAACCACTTTGTGGATATTTTTTGTGAGTAAGATCAGCCAGATATGTTTACTCCAATGCTTGAACAACTGCCAAGGATTTGTAAAAGCACTCATGAATCCCAGTATGTTCATTAATTAGGACACAAATGACTCTGCAAATTTATACCATAGGATCTTAAAGTGAAAATTCACCACCTGCTATTCAAGTCAACCAGGAAGGAAATGGAAAAAATAACCCATATTTTAGGCAACCATTTAAGAAGGAGTAGCCATAAAAAGCAAACAGCTCGTGAACAAACCATTCCAAGCTGTATTTGCACAAACTGATTGACAAATTGAAAACTACAAATTAATTATTTACAAACTGATTCAGATTCATATATCAAAATTCAAAGTATTTTTGCAGCAAATCTTAGCAGTCAATATGAGGAAGCAAAATTAAAACCAAACATAGGAAGATTTTGTACATAGACTAGCATATTGTCTCAGTTGCTGTCTAGGGCAACCTCAGCATGAGATGTCTTCACCACAGTATTTTCTTCATTTTTGTTCACCAAACAACTAAGGTCACTGTATTTTCCCTTTCCAAACTCTCTTAGATAGCACAGACTGAAAGTTTTTTATTGGGCATCCCCTGAGCAGAAACAAAGAATGCATCAAGAATGACTTCAGTGGTGCACACTCAGGACAGCACAGTACCAGCCAGAGGTACCACTTCTACCACAAATATGGGTAATATCCTATTTTCAGGCTGCGCGAACAAATTGAAGAGTGTGCATGTAGAAATTCACATCACCTGCAGACATCTACACTGTGGACACCGGAGCACATCACCCTTCAGAGTCACTCAAAAGCCATAGGCTCTACAGCAGGCTGCTCATATGACCTAAGCTAGAAGTCTACTTAAGGCTGAGATGTCTCACCCTGGACATGTTCAATTCGTTCCATTGCCCGCCAAAGGCATCAAAATGCCTTGTGCATCATACACAGCTACTCCTATCCTGCTTAACCTCAGCTTCAGCATCTTTGGAGCACAATCATCCCTCCTTCCAGTCTTACTCAGTAAGTCTCGATCTCTAACCTGTCCACATGTTCTGAGCTCCTGCCAGAGATATTCATACCTCTGTGTTGTGGTGTCTAATTAATTCTGCTAATGCCAGCAAGCACCACTGGCATAAGGCCTGTCCACCTACCCTAGGGATATTTGCTGGTAACTGGTCAGAAGTTAACTTCACTTTTTTTTCTAATTCTTGGAAAGTGGAGCATGACAGCTGGCTATTTTCCAGCAGTATAACAAGTATGAACTTGCAAAGACTTTCAGAAAAAAAAAAAATTTAAAAAGAGCACACTTGGTTGTTCTGATGGTTCCATACTCTCTCTTTGTATGGAATTTGCTTCTAGATCATCTTTGGTCTTTAAACTGTGTACTTCTGTGATCTCTCCAGGGGTTTTTTTGGTAGTGGTTTTGCAACTAGTTAAAAACCTACAGCAATTTTTTTCTGAAACAGTATGTCATGTACTCCAGATACTGTCACCCTAGTCAACAACTTTTTCCCTGTTGGTGCCAGAGAATGGACATGTGACAACCAGTAACTGTCTATGATCCATTTACTAAATGGATTTGCCATCAAAACAAAGTAAGTTTGACTTATTTGCACTTTGCCTGGATTGTACAGTGTAACTAAGCATAGCTTCAAAAGCATAACCCAGCATTTCTCATACCATCCACCTTCAGTTAGGCTTACCCTGTGGTGCAGGAGTCAAGTGCAGACATGCTCGTTACTTATTTAGCCTTTGCATTTTTACTTTGGGGTGGTATTGCCTGGGACTAAAGTAGGTTTGCGAGGCAATAGGAATGTAGTTGTGTAGATGAGCCTGTGCAACTCCTGTGTACTGTGTCCTTCTCTATGTCAGCTCCAAATAAATCCATTCCTGTGCTGGGGATAAAAGCACAGCAGTTGTGACAAGGCATGCCAGTCACATGGATACACTTCCACATGGATAGAAATCTTCTTCCACTGTTTTCTTTCTTAAGTTTAAGGACTCACATGTGTGACACATCTAGCCTCAGTCATTGTTACTTACAGTTATCAGAAAATGGATATACCAGAGTCTGTAGCCTGTGAAGAGTTAGCTGCCTGCTTCCTCAGCAGGATGAGCTATTTGGCAGACATCTTCCCCATGCTGAGATCCATCTGATCCTACTCCTGCTCTGAAACAAGCCTTGATCCTAATCTTGAAATATATCAACTGCAAATGAAGATAGCTATATCAGTGATCACATATATACTGTTGACTCTTTACTATTAACCTGTTCCTCTGGAAAAATTGCGAAACACAAGATCAAAGGAGATGGATGAAGACAAAACGCTCTCATGTCAAAAGGAGCTAGCTACATAAGAAGGACCCATAGCAGTGATGAAGTATGCTGATCCCACATATCCAGAAGCTCAGAAACTGACCGTTTCCAGCATAACCTTTTAAATCCACTTCCTCAACGTATTTCCACAGTATGACTGATGGCCTGACTACAAAAAATCATTACACCCATGGCCAGAGCTTTCTCACTCAAGGGGAAAAAAAAATAAAGATGAAGAAGTGATAATTTCTTACAATTCATAAAAGGCCTGTACAATGAGTTCACATTTACTTGGGAGACACTTAGGCCCAGAACTTCAGAGGTACTCAGGTGTGTAAGCAGGAATTAGATGATTTAGTGAATCTGGGACTCAGTTACTATGGTGACAGGGACTGTGGCAAACACTCTATATATAAACAGGCCTTATTTCATCAAGGGCTGCTTTTCAAGTACTGTGCTTTTGTCTGGAAATGGTTTCAGATGAAGATGCTAATCTGAAATCACCTCAGTCTGCTTTCAAAATATAGAGGGCTTACATAAATCTATTCCTGCATTTCAACAGCATTTTACTTTACATGGCATAGGTATCCCTGGCAAATTAGAAAAATTGTCAATAGCAGTTTGTACTTCCCCTTGCTCTGGTGAAAAGCCACAAGAGCAAAGTCTGGAAGACTGCTGGCCAGCATTTATTTGCCATTTGTTTTTCATGTGGTGGGACGGCCCATCTCAGCAGCGTACCTCTGATTTTGCTTTCTGGGAAGAACATCGAAGCATTTTACACAAAACCACAAAAACCTCCTACCAGTATGAAGGGCAGCAGCAATAATATGAAGAGCAGAGGCAGTAATCCTTGGCACATGAGTTCTTGAAACCTGCAGGTCCCTTATACTTTGGTAAAACAGAAAACTACCCAATCACTTATGAGTTAGAAATAACACAATACCACGAATGTTACTGAAACTATCCTGGTGACCATAATTACAGAAATACTCAACAGTGAAAGGCTTTTCTGTTTGTCTGTTGAGCCAACCAAAGGATTCTTGGTGTCAGCATACACTCGCTGCATGCTGTTTGCATGGAGCCACGTTCATGTTTTGTCTCAAACTGCCCCAAGATTTCCCAGAAATTATGAATGGATGCTTGCTCATATGGGAAACATCATTTCTGCCTGTTAAGTCACTCTTCATTCACTTTAAATCCTGACAGCTGTGCTTCCAGTGCTCCTGGCAGTTCTACACACGATGGATGCAACAAGGCATAAATTACTGTTAAGGGATACTCTTGGCTTGCCTTAAAACAGAACCTGGTTGCAATCTACAACAAACACATTAGGGAATAAGGAACAACAAAAGCATTTTAAGGAGCTCACAAGTGGCATTTTTAGAATCATAAAATGAAAGCAGCTTAGAGAGAACTGAAAACAACTTATAACCCATAGCATCACAAAACCTCCATATAAATGCCATTGTTTTAGTAATTGAACAGGAAATACTAATCACACTCGGGAACCAGCCACTGCATATGTGAGAGGCAGCTAAGAGAAATATTTTGAAACTTGCTGCAATCCTTCCCAAATTATCTGAGAATCATCCCATTCAAAACAAAATGTACCTGGAAATTATAAACTGAAAGTAAGCAATGCTGATTAAAATGTCCCATTAGTTAATTCTGATATAAATTAGAACTGATATTGATTAGAAAGTTCACCCCAAAGGATGTATGTTAAGTAACCTTTCCTTTTTGCAATTTGTGCTGCCTGGCAGCAGAATATCTCATGAAATCAAAAGTAACTAAAAAGCATACTAACAACCATGATTTCCTATAATACTACGCTGAATCCTCATCTTGTAGAGCTGCTAAACAGAAAATTTGAGACACAAAAGGTAGTAGCTGCCTTGGATTTCTTCTTTTTTTTTTCCACTATCTAGCTCCTAGGAAATAAAAACCTAACCTGGAGGCCAGGAAATCCATATGTGAGATGGCCAGTCCATATGTGGGAAAAAGAGACCTATGTCCCATATATTCTGGGAAACATTCTGAATAGCAAATTCATCATTTCAGTCATTCATTCATGACTGCAACATCACTAAAGCCAATTACAACACGTAAGGAGCAATACTTACAAACCGTTCTGACTTCCCAAGCATGCCACCCTGCATAGCAAAGCCACAAAAAATAGGTGAGGGAAAGACTCTCAAAATGAGCAGAGAACTACTCACACGCGTAGGATATTGCCATGCACAGGATGACATATCGTGCTCAAATCAAAATACCCGGCATCTTGTGGGAGGAGACCCACAGATCACACCTTCAGAACAGTGATAAAGTAGACTTTTTAATTTCGAGATTTTTTACAGAATAAAACCAGAAAAAACAGGATCAAAAAACCTCATAATGTTTGAAGGGTCATTTTAAATGAGATGATCAACAGTTAAGAACATTTGCAAAATCCCTCTTAATGATTTCAGGTACACGGACCTTAACAAAAATAAACAAACAAAAGAAAGCAACATGCTGCAGCTGACAACTGAAATCTGCATTGTAACCTTTCAGCACTCCAGTTGACATTTATATGTGTTGAGCCAGAAAAGCAGGAAAACTCATTCTTCTTGATTACATGTAGATACAAAAATTGCCAAATTCAGACTTGGCTAACTTCACAATACTGTCCATGCTCATGCACCAACAAAAAATTTGTTCCTCATTACCAGATTTCTTAAATTTTGTTGTTGTCAAGGGGAGGGGTTAATTATTCTTCTTGTTATTACTGGTAAATTTGTGGTCATTGCAGCAGAACTAAAAGCTGTGACAGCACTGATGCAACTCCTATCAATGTATGCATGTGTAGGGGCACATGTGTTGTTACATATTCACAGTCACATAAAAGGAAGCCCTTTACCCTTGATTAACATTCAAGGAAAAATATGGTCTATAATTTATTGCTGCTGGGATCCAGAAGTCCTGAAAGTGTATTCAAGCTAAAACAAAAGACTGGGTACATTCATGCATTACCTTGTACAGTGATTAAATTTGTTTGGGATAAATGTAATTGAGTGAATAAATCTTACCGTAGACATGGATTTAACCTATAACCCTCCTGCATTAGTGAATCTAAGCATTCTACAAATTCATCAAAATTGGAAAGCTATATTAATGTCTGAAAATAATATATTCCACAATATATTGAAACAGCCGCGGTGTTACTCTGCAGCACCACATTACAATAGGCTAGCTGTTGTGAAAGTGAAATACAAATCAGATGGGATGCAAGCAGTAAGATCTGATCAGAGATTTAGAGAGCTACCAAAGCTGTCCTCCACAGCCCTGCACTCAAATTGCAGCAGGACCGTCAGATTTCATACCCATAAAGCAGGAGAACAGAATTCCAAGACGTTTACTTTACAAAGATTTTTCAGACAAAATCTACTGCCTTTTCTGCTCTATGTACTTTTTAACTCTACCTATCATGATTTCAGCACTGTTTCTGAAGATTTGACACCTCTGATGCTTTGATATTAGCTTTGGTAACATCTAATATCATGAGGAGCAGAATGAAAAGTGCAGAATATATTTGATAATATCTATGCAGAGTTCTAAAGACATTCATTATATGTATGTATGTCTGTGCCCTTTGGACATTGCTTTCTGCAAACATCCCAGCAAATGTACAGCAAATATGAATGATTACAAAATGTTCTAAGAAAGCAAATACTGAATTTGTCATTCTACATTAGAAATCTCATTCTAAGGGCTATGTTCAAAAAGCCAAAGGCAGAAGCTTAATGTTCACCCTGTGTCTCATCAAAGGGTTCAAATTTTGAATTGCAAGATCTCAAAATGAATTGCTGGCAAGCATTCCACCCAGTAAGGATGCCAGCAGAAATTATTTGGTAAATAACAAACCACACTGAAGAACAGTCTAATTTTTATGGGCAATTTCTATAATAAGAGATATGAAATTCCTAACACAGAATAAATAATTATGTTCTTTGTCAAGCTCACTCTCACCAGCTTACTTGGAATTTGTCCAGAAACGGACACCAAAAGGAAACTTTTCTGCAGAAGCCATATTTAAAAGAGAATTAAATCCCAGAGGGAGGTGTGAAAGTCCATCGTACCGCATTACATATTTTTAGCTATTACAATTTCAGATTTCATTAAGTGTCTGGTCAATGTGACAGGGCAGCAGGAGATAAGTGCTCTGGTGTATCATTGTATCCTTTTTTATCACCTGTCTAGACCATCTGGCTGAAAATCAACACTGCAAAACAAAGGTAGACACATGAACTGTCAAAAGACGCTATCAAAATAAGCTACCTATGAGTATTAGCAGAAGGAGACAAAAGCAGTAAGTGGTACACTACAAAAAGCAAAAGGGCTCTTTCCAAACATACCTTGCTTGTGATTCAAAAACAATTAAATGTGATGAGTACAAGTATTTAATATTGTTGCCGCTTATTCTCATTATAGATCTATTGGGCGCTTTTTCATTATGCATAATTTTTAAACAAGTTTTTAAAAAGTGCAGGAATTGCATATATATTTGAAAGCTTACAGTTTAATTCTTATATTGCCCTGCCTTTTGAAGCTCTGCCATTTTCTTGCATAACAATATTTTCAGAGCAATATAAAAATAAAGGTATTGTAACAGACTGTTGCACAAAAACTTCAAGAAAGCAAATACCTTTACTTAGCCCAAGCTATTAGGCAAATCCTTTCTCTGTTGAGGTTGGGTGGCCATCAATCAGGCTTTCATTCAATATGTGTAGACATTGTCTACTAAGCCAGTGCTCATCACAGTATGTTTGACACTGCATGTACTGCTACAAGTCTGTGTGGCCCAGAGAAGCCTTGGCCACTTTACTTCTGGGTGCTCAACTCCTGCTACTCATTAGAGACTGCTGTCAGGCTGACAAGCAAAGATGAAAACTAGGAATCAGCACTCAGTTTCAGATTCACTCACTTGTTTTACAATATTGTTTAGACCACTGCCCCTATAGAAAGATTGCCAACCATTCTGGTTGGGTTCCAGCAGTTAAGAGGCAGGAACCTAAGAGTCCCTAACCTTGCATCCCCAATTTTTACTGTTGTAAAAGAACCTAGCAGTATTTGTGTTAATCTTTTCATTCCCACTGGCCAAAAGCAAAATAGTTACCTTTACAACAACACAGCTCCCTCTCAGCAGACACCAGAAGCAGTGGCATTCACCTAGTGGACATCCCCATTCCAGGGTGTTGCACTTTCCAGGGAGCTCCTGAGGTTAAAGGCGTGTTTCTGTGTGCTACCACGAGCTGGGCAATTTCTGTACACTATTGAGACCTCCCTCTAAACCATTTACTCTTGCTGAAACAACCACCACCATTTTTAGTGTACTCAGTGTACATTTCAGTTAGAAGTCCACTTATATCAAAGTGTCACATTGCTTGTAGTAATCCAGACACAAGAGCTTAAAAAAAGAATACCAAAGATAATAAAGCTCTGTTTAGACTCAGTGCTAACGTACCGCTTCAAATTTATGTAGGGATGGACTACCACTCATATCCCACATTTGTACCATGTAAAGAACTTCATATAGCTCTCTGAATACCTTTCTGAAAGCAGAACACCCACAATGTTTGGTTATAAAGCAGATTCTGCTGCAGCATGTCAGTTTTTCATCTGACAGATGCTGGGCAGCTTCTCCAGTTCTCTGCATACATCTACTGATTGATTTGTTTCTTTTCTTGAAACAGGAAGGTGACTGCTTCCTCTGCTGCTGTCTTTCCCTCCTCCCTCCCATTTGGCAGCTATTACAGAGAACTCCTGCAGCAACAGCTATTACTTCAAATCCTGTCTATTTGTCACTGGAAGCACCAGATGTACCCATAACACTTCACTGAAGTTAGTAAGGGAGTGTTGACATGACCTATCTGTACTATAAGATCACCACAGATTTATTGGGTGCTTAAGCCTCGGTTCAGGAGAGTATTTAAGCCTGTCTTGAACACTTGATGCTTACCCATTGTTTTCAATTTGTCTACAATTACATATCTAAAAAACTTCTTGAACTGCAATATTACCCAACAAGCTTCTCACATTCATCCTCATTCTTCCCCAACCCTCACAAATTATTCAAATGTCTTAAATGTCATAACAATTCTATAAGCGATTCAATATTTCTTTATTCAATGTTGAGCCATACTGATTATTTTTGTTTAACCACAAGTCAAGCAGCAAAATGAAAGTAGACTGTCACTCCTCTTACTGCCAGCAGGCCGGCAGTAAAGGGGGAGATGGTGAGCACAATTGTCACGGTTTTTGGCATAGCCTTTTTTGTTTTTTTATTTCTTTGCATGAATGTCCTGTTGTGGAGGTCTCTAAGAAACACCTACAGGTAGAGGGATTCTAGATAAGAAAAGCTACTTTGTTTATAATACTCCTTCAATTTGCAGTGCAGATGTCTTCTAAGGTCTCCATGCCTACGCATTTCTTTAAATGTAACTTTCAAGGTTAATTTTTATCAAAATAATGCCATTCACCAACTTCTAATAATCATATTTCTATATTCTACACTATAAATAAGATAATTAATATGATTTTTTATTATTGCACTTTCTAATGTAAGTTTTTTGAAACTTTGCCTTCATGCTTCATCTAACATATGACTGTAAGATTAAAAGATAAGGACTGAGCTTAAAAAAAACCACCGCAAAAACCATCTACCAAAAATCTCACTTCCACTTATCACAAACTGGTAGCACAGACACACACTTGGTCATTGTTGTTGTTTAATTATTTTCATTCCAGACAGACTGCATAAAGCAAAATCAAACAAAAATCTTTTTTTGCTTAGACACATGCCTGTGTGCATGCAGAGAGAGAAAAAATACTTCAAGCTAGGAAGAAACACATGCAAATAAAAAGAAAATTACTCTGGAATATTTGTAAAGCTTTACAAAATCTGAAAAGCACGCAAAAGCCTGTGCATTCCTATGCAAAGGAACAGAGCTTCTATGTGCTCCCTAGTCAAAGCTAATTGACCGATGATTCGAAAGAAAGAAAAAACTTGCACTCCTCTGCTACCTACTTTATTCAGTGCATAAGACTTCATACGGACACATGGAGATCATTTGTGGCTTTATTGTCCTTATTGTTCTCCTGAGGATTAAGCTTATTGTTACTCTTAGATATTGCTCAGCAACATTACAAAGGAAGAAAAAATAAACATCTGCCACAAAGTTGCATTCCTTTATGATCAACAGAGGTACTATTATTTCACTCTGAATGAGAAACCACAGGTTTGCTTTTAAGTCATGACACATAGGTGCTAAAAATGTGTATATATTTTGTACAATAACTCAATAAGGATTTTTACTTAATATATTGAGTAATGACCAAACAATCAGAGAATTCAACAATTTATGAGGTTTTTCTCCCCTTGATCTCTTTTTTTCCCTTGTACTTTGGCAGGATATTTGGTGACGCTCAGAGACCCAGGTCAGAAAAACACAAGAATTACAAGGTACTCACATATATTCTGTTGCTCTTATACATCCACTGTTATCTACAGCAATCAGGGTATGCTGCATTTTGATCCTCTGCTATTCTTAGAAAGCTGCAATCTGAAGTTGTTACACAGGCTAAACTCTTTGCCTTTTCTCTGCATGAGCGGTAACAATTAAGCATTTATGCCCACATCATCTATGTCAAATGCCAGATCCTGCAAATTGACAGTCTTGCTTGCAATTCCACTAAATTTGTGCCAAATAAAGACTGTTAAGATAAGAAAAAGTTGGCAAGTGTGAGCATTTACTTCTCTTAGGTTTTGTCCCAAACGAATTATCAGTATTATTTAATTTCAAACATTTCTTTCCATTAAGTCTTTTGAAGAAAAAGAAATAAATAAATAAACAAATAAATCACTGCTTTGAATCTCTCTGAGCTTGAACTAAAAGTACATTTACACAACTCACTATAATGTTCCAAGGTATACCTGTTTCTATCTGTTCAAAAGCGCAAAGTTTCTAACACGTATTCTTTCGCATGCTCTCCTCTGCCTTTGGCATGACCCCCTGAAATACTAGGGCCTGAGCAGTGAGGTCCTGAACCAAAGTTGACTTCTAGGTGAACCTCACAACCTAACAATATACCTAATATGTATCATATTGATCACATATGCAATGTATTACCTTATTAATATATGCCAATTTATAAAAGCTTTTGTTGTAATGCTTATAGAGCATTGCTGTAACGCTTGCTATAAAATAATAGCTGTGTAACAGTAGCCCCACTCACCAAAAAGAGATATACCTATCTCAAACCTTCAAACAGACCTCTACGTGACAGAATGTAGCAGGGCGGTGATGGGCTTTGTTTAGAGACACATAATCAAAGATAACTAGATACCTTTACTTCTTCCACACCAGATGTTTTTCGCAGCTTAAGATAGAAAGTTGTTTACTTAACTGTATAAAAGCCGGGATCATTTGCAGGGAAATTTGGAAGCCTCATCTATACAGTGGACACACTGTATAGAGATTTCCCAATTGCTGGGAGGGACTCTCCAGTCCTCGCTGTAAATGGGCTCCACAGCGACTGCGGATCTGGATGATGGTAATGCATTAATAGGGCAATTGGTGATGTATCTTTCTTAATCACTATCACTAACTCTATGTAGTAATGATTAGGTGCATTACCTTATGTTATGCTTGCTACAGTTCGCTTATTATTTTGCTGCTTTACCTTATCTTGCTTTATTTTCTCTGTATTATTTTCCTCATTATTTTAACACTTTAAATGTAAGTAAAAATAAGTTTACTTTTTTTTAATTTGGTGCCTGTGTCCTTTGTGCTATCCCCGTCGATTGACAAAACACCCCCTTGTCCCACTCTCCACTATTCCAAATTCTACTGCAAGAAAGTTTCCTGCTTCAGCACTTTGACCAACTTGTTGCGCTCGAGTACCTCTTTCCCATCTCAATGGAACCAAAAAGGGTATTTTGTTCTCAGGGCTCACTGTGGTCTTATTACTTAACACTTCTCAACCACTGTCAAGGTTTTGACTCACGCCTCTATGCCGCAAACCTCATCACTTGCTCATGTATTTTCAAATGGATTTATTTCTGCTCTAGAAAAAACTTGTGGCAAACATCCCTTGGCAGAATATCCACTTATGGATATTTGATTACAAGTCCCCTTGGTTGCACTCCACCCCCACCACTCCCCAGAATAAATACTCTTTCAGCAAGTGAGACACCGGCGCTGTGACTTCCCATGTCGATCTCTCTTGTTTACTGGGTCTACTTGCTCCCTTAAACATCTGTGCCCATCTGCTGTCTCTTCTCTTAAACCTAGCTAATACATTTTTCAGGAAAGAGACTACCTTCCCCAGACATTGCCTAACACATCAAGTACCACAGGATGTATCAGGTTATTTCATGCACTATCAGAGCACAAATAAAAAGAGATGTATGGTAAACAATCGTACCCTAAATGTTTGAATGCAATCTAAGTGCACATAAACCCTGAAGATTTTGGATGCCTGATTTGGTAGCATCTCTGAAATTCAGGCTGAAGCAACATACCTCTAGCACCTACTAATGCTGATAACAGCTTAACACATTTAACTGGTTTTTAATCAATAATTGATTAGATTTTAAACTGATTTTACTTTAACTGATAATTTTATTGAAGTGATTCAACCAAGAAATCACAGAGGATGTGTGAAAATGTAGATCTCTTTTCATATTACTAGATAAAGCCTGCTTCTGTCAGCAGTAGAATCTCAAATTTTTCATGATCAGCATGATACTAAAGACCTACTTATTAGTACTCACAAAAGAAAATAAAACCTTGTCATGTGAAAGCTACCCAGAGGCCTGTAATATCTTTTAAACCATGAAACTTAGCTACATCATCTACTCTTTGATCTCAGTATCAGAAAGCAAGAGAGTATACTAATGGGCAGAGTCAGAAGGTATTACGATGAATTATTATAAAAGAATACAACATCAATAAAACTGGAGTAACTGACCAAAAAACACACATGCACACACAAAAGGAAAAGGTTCAATAAAGAAGTGTCATTTTGAGATTACAGCATACTGGTTTCAAGTGATCTACTCTTTTCTTTGGAAGCATGAAATTGTACTGCTAAAATAAGATACCCACAGGGAAAAAGTAGCTTACTAATGATAAATTATTGTAATATAAAAGCAACCAGATTAAAAGAATACCACATTAAAAGACGCACTTTTTTTTTTTTTTCTGGTAAGACAAAAATGCCGTCAAAAGAAACATTCTACAGTACACAAAAACTCACCTCTTCCAAGAAGCCTCTGAAACGCTAGGCTATTATTTCTAGGTACCAAATGTAATTAAAGTACAACCACTTTAAGTGCAGTCTTAAGCAGGTGTGTTGACCTCCTTGAGGG